>NW_006400172.1:550759-556565 GCF_000299155.1 Elephantulus edwardii
GATAGGGAATGGCAAAGGACACACTGACAAAGGAGATTAATCAGAACTGGCTTTGACAAGCACTGTGGCAATTAGACAATTAAAACAGACATTCGGGGGGGAGGGGGACGAAGAAGGAACTAGAGAGGAGGTAGAGAAAACAGTGCAACAATGAAGGAATGAAAACCCAAAATCTCTGTAAATGTTCATAAAACTAATAAAATTTAATAATAATTAAAAAAATTTGCTGTTATTACTAAACATCTGTTCCTGATGTTATTCACTGTAAAGTCAATGCTGACTTGTAGAAACCTTGCAGGACAGAATATATGTAGCCCAAATGCCATAATGGTTAACCATGGTGGACAGTGTTAGGTGGAGCTCCCAGATTAGCACAGGCTTGGAAGCAGGAGTGGCATCCTCTTCCTAAACACCATGCCTCTGGAAGCTCTCTGACCTTAGAGAAATGACAATAGTTATAGAATAAGGTTCAGGTCTTTTGTTCATAGGGTGGCTAGGAGTCATGTTTGACTTGACAACACTTAACAACAAAAACAAAGGGTTTACGAGGCTGTAATCCTTATAGGAAAACATTTCAGAGTCTTTTCTCCCTTGAAACAATTGGTGGATTTGCACCAACAACCTCTCCATTAGTACCCAGTGCTTAACCGTTTGTGCCATCAGGACTCCATATGAAATATATTAGGTACATAGTAAGCACCTAAAGCATTCACGTTCACATTTCCTTCCTTTATTGGTTTATAAGCCTAGATAGGCGAAAACAATGAAAGCCTGCATGTACTTGAGAGTGTAAAAAGAGCAAGGGCTCCCTGGGGACACCATATCTGGCCATTGCAATTTCACAAAGGGGAATTGTCCCTGTCAACAGCGTCAACAACATGAAGCCAATTCCCTTGAGCTCAGAGATTTCTCCTATGCTCCTGTACCTCTTTCTACTCATTTCAACATCAGTCTTACTGCTTGTTGTTGTTGATTGCTGTCAAGTCAAGCATGACTCATAATGACCCTATGAACAAAAGGCCGGAAGCCTTTCTATAACTATCGCCATTTATCAAAGTTCGTGGAGTTTCCAGAGGCATGTTGTTTAGAAAGTGGATGCCACTCCTGCTTACTAGGTCCAAAATCTGGTGCATTGGTTTACAGACCACATGGAACTATATAGGAGAAATAAAAGGTTATAATCCAGTCTAATAGCAGAATTCATTCAAGACAGCTTCCTAAATGTGCTTGCAGGCACTTTAGACTTGAGTTTTGCAACTTAAGGCTAGTGTTACAAAGTTCTCAGTCTTGCAAATATGTGCATTTCTCACCCACAGTTGTCCAACAAACTAGGATAAAGGCTTTTAGCTCCAGTTTCAGTGGTGTAGCAGTCTCAAAGTCCCATCTCATGTCAATTCTCTTATTCTCCACTGTGGCTGCTACTGCTGTTGGTCCTGTAGGGCCCCCTGTTGCTCTTTTCCTGGTTGTGATATTTATCTTTCTACTGCCAGAGCCACTCAATTTAATAGCAAGATTAGCCAATCCCCTTGTGAATAGGCTAATATGTCCTATTTGCATATTCTTTCCCATCCCCATAGCAAAGTCAAATTCAATGCCTGAAAAAAGTCATATTGAAAGATAAACTGCAAAGAGAGTTACAGCGAAAATTCATGTTTTTTCTTTCTTTTTATTTTCTTTTTTTGCTATGGCATACACTTTACACGGAAATTGAGATTAGAGAAAAAAGTGTCTTAAGTATCAGCTTCAAGTGGCTCACTCAGGAGAACCAAAACCTGCCTTATTTTGTAACCAGCTGCCAAGTAGTTGATTCCAACTCATAATGAATTTGTGGTTCAGATTAGAACTGTGCTTCATAGTTTCCAATGGCTGTGGGTTCTCAGAAGTAGATCCAAATATTTCATCTGAAATGCCTCTGGGTGAATTCCAACTACCAATCTTTCCATTCATAGCCATTTGTACCATCAGGTACTTAAACATTTGGACCCTCAGGTGAACACTAGTTATATAGTTTTAGAAAATTATTCACCACTCTGAGCTTTAGTTTTTTCATATCTTCATGGAATAATGTGGGAAGTGAGACTAAACACATAAAGTACATACTGAAAAAGAGCACAACATAAAGAATCAAGAGCATAAGTGGTGATTTTTGTTTCAGTTTCCTTTCCTTTTCTGTCAGACCAAAATTATATTTTCCATTAACAAATACAAGAAAAGTTGAAAAAAGCTTTTAAAGATCTATTGGTGCTCTAGGGAAAGATTAATTGATTAATCGATATGATAATTGTCTTATGAATTACCCATTCAACAGGCAATTCACATTTTATTTCTATATGGCAGCTTTTTCTCCCACTTCAATTCAATTCAGAAACTATTGTCACAGCATTGATTGCCCCTATATTTTTGTTTTTGTTGTTGTTATGTGCCATTGGATCACATGTGACTCATAGCAACCCTATATCCAATAGTCTGAAGCTTGTCCTGTCTTAAGCCAGTTTTACTGACTCCGACACACCTACCCACATTTTCCTCATCACTGTATCAATCCATCTCATCCGGAGTCTTCCTCTCCTGCATTGTCCCTCCACCGTTACAAGCATGATGTCCTTTTCCAAGGACTGGTCCCTCCTGGCCATATACACAAAGTACATGAGATGAAGCTTGAAATTCCTAGCCTCCAAGGAGAATCATGGTTTCATCCTCTTCAAGACAGACCTATTAGGTTTTTTAAATTTTCATATATATATATTATTAATTTCAATGAACATCTACAGAGATTTTGGAATTCCATTCATTCATTGATGCACTTTTCTCCCCACCCACTCACCCCCACCTCCAGTTCTCTCCTCTCCCTGAAAAGCAAAAGAAAAACTCCTTCATTGGTACACAATCCTCCCCACACACACACATCCCCACTCCCACCCCAAGTATACTCCACTCTGCAACCCTCATTCCTGGCTCCCATGATAATAATGCCCTAAAATATATTAATTTTAAACTATTCTCTCCCTTATCGGCTTCAATGCAGTAAACATAATTTATCCAGTTTTTCTCAGTCTTACCCCCACCCCAATGTCAGCCTCATTCTACAACAGTGGCACCAATATTTGTCCCTTTGTGACTGAGATTTTTTACTCAGCATAATGTCCTCCAGAGTCACCCATTTTGAATAGTATTGCATGAGTTCCTCGTTTTTCAAAGCAGGGTAGTATTCCATTGCGTGAATATACCACAGCTTCTCTATCCATTCATTTGCTGATGGGCACTTAGATTGTTTCCAACTCCTTGCTATTGTGAACAAAGCCGCAATAAACATGGGTGTGCATATATCTGCTTGGATGTCATTTATGCAGACCTATTAGGGTTTTTTGTTGGTCCATGGTATGTTCAAGACTTTTCTCCACACCACAACTCAAAGACACCAATTCTTCTTCTGTCATCCTTAGTCATTATCCAGCTCTGTAATGTTATAGCAAGTAATTGCTAAGAACATGGACTGGATTAGAAACACCTTAGTTTCTAGACTGACATTGTTGCTTCTCAGTACTCTTTAAAGGGCCTTGACAACAGATTTACCTAATGCAATTCATCTTTTGATTTCCTGACTGCTTGTACCAAAAGTATTAATTGTTGAGCTGAGTAAGCTGTAAATGTTAACAACCTCAGTCTGTTCTCCATCCATCATAATGTTGCCAGTAGGCTAAGTAGTGAGAAGAATCTTTGTCTTCTTGATGTTGAGCTTCAATCCATATTGAAGACTACAGTCCTTGATCTTTGTAGCAAGAACTTCAGGTCTGCCTCAGTTTCAGCAAGCAAGGTTGTGACATGTGGTTGCTGATGAGTCTTCCTCCAATCGTTATGCCACATTCTTCCTCATAAAGCGCATCCATCATCCAGAATGATCTGTTCCGCATATTTGAAAGGTATGGAGACAGGATGCATCCCTAATATACTCCTTTCCTGATTTTAAACCATGCAGTGTTTCCCTGCTCTGTTCTGAGGACTTCTTCCTGCTCCAAGTGGAGGTTTCACATAAGCACAATCAAGTGTTTTGGGATTCCCATTCTCCTCAAAGTTAACCACAATTTGTTGTGATCAAAAAACTCATTGCCATTGACTTGGGACCAACTCATAGACCCACAAGTCAGTTTTCAGAGGCTATAAAATGCATGACAAGAAGTTGCCCATTCTACCACAGATGGTGGAATTGAACCTTTGAATTGGCCCAGTTTTTCCCCAAGTAGTCACTGATGGATTCCAACCACCAAAAAAGCAGAGCCTTTCAATTAACCTTGCAATCCCTTACAGACTACATCACCAAAGCTCCCTGGGACCCTGGACTGTCTCTTTCAAAACTATGTAAGCATATTTTATCTATTATAGTTTTTTAACACTGTGGACCTTACACCTCCATCTTTCTCTCTGTCATGTAGAGGTTTTAGGTAGTAGACCAGTTGCTATTGGTAGCAAGGTATCATCCAGTTCTTCCAGTCTCACAGTAGTGGACACTGTGATTCAAATGAGCCATCAGACCTTTGTACTAATTGTTTCATTTATAATCTTTTCTTCATTCATCTTTCCTCTTGATAGCAAGAGACCAGTAGTTGCAATCCTAGACAGCCATTTGCTAGTTTTCAAGACTCCAGTTACTTCATATTATAGTAGGATGCTGAACACTTACTTTGTGAGCTGTTACATAATTCAAGCTGATTGTCCCCCAAGGCTGTTGTCCCAAGCCCAGTGCTTCATTTCCCTAGGGTGTCCAGCTGTAGCAATTAAGTTTTTACCATTTTTCTTCTGTTTACTATTTATGTTAATATATTTATAGCACACGCAACATGTATGTAAAACATACAAAAGTTGCAGGTATAGTTCTGTTCACTTATGCATTCTTATCTGTTCAGATTGCATGCCTGCCTATGAACCTACTCTTCTCTGCTTGCTCTGTTCTTTTTCTATTTCAAAATTGATTGACTTAAAGCATACCATGCACTGATATGACTTCTTAACCTAACAAAAAAAATCTGTATTTCTAAATGAGATTATAACCACAGGTTTAAGAGTTAGGATTTACAACTCATTTTTTTAGTGAATATAATTCAATCCACAATACAGTATCTGCACTGAACCAGTATTTAATACAATTTTGCTGAATTTAACTGAATTTCTGCCAAGTTCCTATTTCCTTTTAGCTCAAGTCCAGATTTCTACTATATCATACAGTCCTTCATCTGTGACATGCAAAGCTGTCTGGAATAGTTCCAGTGAAGTTTTCTTATTTTTCTTGTTTTACTTAATGCCATTTTTCTACATTTAAATGTCCCATCTGGTCTATACACACCCTACCATCTATTAATTTCTTTCATATTCCAAAGTATCCATCTTTGCATAGACTAAATAACAAGAATCAATAAAATAGAGACAAAAGAAGGATGTGGTGGTAGAGGAAGGGAAGATAATTACATCAGAAAATATAGGCATCCCCCAAACTATGAACAAACATCCCCCAAACTATGAACAAACTGTGTTCCTAAATCTGTTTCTTTTTTTTTTTTTGTCTTTTATTCCCCACACATCAGACTGGTAAAATGCCAATGCTATAACAAGGTGTCTTTAAAGTCAAATTTATGTCTAAGTCATAACAGTTATATATGGCTTGTATCTAACATCAGTTAGTCAAAAGTTTGTCTTGGTAAAGTATGTTGTTAAATGTTGTTGTTGTTGTTATGTGCCGTCGAGTCATTTGCGACTCATAGCGACCCTATGTACAACAGCCCTAAACCCTGCTCTATCCTGTGCCAATATCACT
>NW_006400172.1:557445-577967 GCF_000299155.1 Elephantulus edwardii
ATAATAATGTTTTGATGTGTGTTGCAAAGTAGTGCCTGTTCATTATTACAAAACCATTGTATGTACTTCAAAATTTTAATTTTAACATAGTAAATTTAAAGATGTTGGTTCATAATCATGGATTGTATGGAAGTCGGACATCCATAACCCAGCAACTGCCTGTACAGAGAACAAGTTCTTGGAAGAATTATCAGTGAAAGAATAATTATTATGCATTACCATCTGACAGCTAGCATTAGTCTAAAGAAGCTGTCTGTATTCTCTAAGTACTTCAGACAATATGGTATTCATTTATAAATTCTTGACAGCTCTTTAGATAAAGTGAGTATAATAATTTTTCAGAAATCCATTCTTTGCTTGGATGTACTTTAAAGTTACAGTATATTTTGGACAATTTACCTAAGTCTTACTATGCAGTTGTTGTGTGTACTGTTGAGTTGAAATCTATCCATTGCTGACCCTCCTGTGGGTTTTCAGAGGCAGTAATCTCACAGGACAAGATTGCCCATCCTTTTCTCGTGGAGTAACTGTTGTATTTGAACCAAGACCTACATTTAAAAATCACTAAAGAGACTGAAGGGAAGGAAAAGTTTTTCCCTGACCTTTTTTCTTTTCCTATGTTCTATCTATACCTCGAGTTGCAGTACTTAAGGATGCTTTTGGTAGAATATTAAATGTTCCAGGAAACATCAAAAGAAGATGGAAAGAGTATACAGAGTCATTGTACCAAAAGAAATTGGCAGACACAGGAGAATTTCATGAAACAAACTATAAACGAGAGCTTGTGGTGATGAAGGAAGACGTTCAAGCTGCTCTTAATGAATTGGCAAAAACAAGGCCCCAGGAATTGATGGCATACATACAGATTGACATATTTCAATAAACAGACACTGCCCTGGATGTGCTCACCAAATGATGGCAGGAAATTTGGAGGAAAACCACCTGGCCAACTGACTGGAAGAGATCTATATTTGTTCCCATTCCAAAAAAAGGTAACCTGACAGAGTATGAAACTATTGAATAGTATCTTTTTTATTCACTCTTTTTACATTTTTATTTTATTTTTTTTTTTTAGTGTGCATTGTCAAACCAGATTTGACTGGTACACGAAGAGCTTGCCCCTCCTTCTCCAGCAGAGTATCTGGTGGATTCAAACCGCGTATCTCTGGCATTGCAGTGCTCGAATTGTATCATCTATATCACATGCAAGCAAGATTCTGCTGAAGATTATCCAAAATCGACTGGAATAACACATCAACAGAGAACTGCCTGAAATGCAGGCTAAGTTTTGAAGAGGCCTTGGCACTAAAGATATTATAGGTAATGTCAGATGGATCTGTCTATCTGTGTTTCATTGACTATGCAAAGGCATTTGACTGTAGACCTTAACAAACTGTGGCTGACTCTGAGAAGAATGGGAATCACAGGACAGTTGATTGTGTTTGTGTGAAATCTGTGTTTGGACCAGGATACAGTTGTCCGAACAGAGCAAGGAAACACTGCCTGGTTCAAAATTGGGAAGGGTATGCGCCAAGGAAGTGTCCTATTTCCATATTTTTTTTTTTTAAATTTAGGTTGTTTATTCTTCATTTCAATGAACATCTACAGAGATTTTGGGATTCTATTCATTCATTGTTGCACCCTTCTCCCCGCACAAACCCCTCCCCCCTCCCTTTTGCTCCTCTCCTTGAAAAGCGAAAGAAAAAATGTTTTTAATCCATATGTAGTACAGATTATCCAGGAGACTGGGCTCTATCAGGAAAATTTGGCATCAAGATTGGAGGTAGACTCATCAACAATCTGCGTTATGTAGATGACACAACCCTGCTTGCTGAAACTGAGGAGGACTTGAAATACTTGCTGCAGAAGGTCAAGGACTGCAGCCTTCAATATGGACTGAAGCTCCATATAAAATAAAGATTCTCACCACTGGGCTGATTGGCAGCATCATGATAGCTGGAAGAGATTGAGATTATTAACAGCTTTAGTTTGCTTGGCTCTACAATCAACAGTCCTTGGCATCAGCAGCCAGGAAATTAAAAGATGAATTGCATTCGAAAAGTCTGCTGTCAAAGACATCTCCAAAATATTGAAAAGCAACAATGTCAGTCTAAATACTGTGGTACCTGATACAGACCATGGTCTTTGCAATTACTTGCTATGCATCAGAAAGTTGGACAATGATTAGGGATGTTAGAAGGAGAATTGATGCCTTTGAGCTGTGGTGCTGGAGAAGAGTACTGAATATGCAGTGGAATGCTAGAAGAACAAAAAGTTCATCCTGGAGATTGTGAAGCCGGGATGCTACTTGAAGGGAAGGATTCTGAAGCTTTGTGTTACATATTTTGGACATGTTGCAAGGCAGGATCAGTCTATGGTGAGGGACATCATGCTTGGGAGGGTGGAGGCACAGTGCAGGAGACGAAGATCCTTGATGAAATGGATTGATTCAGTGACTGGAGTAATGGGGATAGGTGTGTAGGAGACAAGATTGGCATGGTATAGAGAAGGGCTTATGGCTGTTGTACATAGAGTTTTTGAATCTCAGGTGACTCGATGGTAAATAACAACATCTACAGATCTTTAAACAGTATTTTTTTTTACCTTGATCAATTGGACTTATGTATATTTTTAAAACTACATCCCGCTCTCAGGAAGGGGAGTATAGCATCATCCCGCCAAAGTCAAATTTGTTTGAATGTCAAGAAATTTCAACGAGAAAATAGTATAGATCTCTACTGATCACAATGAAGAAGAAAAGTCTGGTGATATACTTCCGTATAATCAGTCACTGAAAACTCTAAGGAACATGTTGTTCTTGTTATGTACCACCAAAAAGGAATCAACTCACAGCTGACCCTCCAGTGTATTTTCAGAAGCAGCAAATGGTATGGGAGTAATTTGTCCATCTTTCTCCCGTGGAGCAGCTGCAGGATTCAAATTTTAAGTTGACAGCACAACTCCTTACCACTTAACCAGCAGAGCTCCCTTGAAAGAACAGAGTTCTATTCTTACACACAGTGGAGCCACCATGAATCTGAACTAACTAAATGGCAACTGGGTGTGTGTGTGTGTGTGTGTGTGTGTGTGTGTGTGTGTGGTTAACCAACGAAAGGATTCTGGTAGATAATACAAAGATAATACCTATTACTCATAATGCCTTAAAGTTTTTCAAAGAACTCATAAACAACTTCAAATGGTTTTGGGTTTTTTGGTGGTGTTGGGGTTTTTTGTTGTTGTTTTTGTTTTTTTGGTTTTAGTTTTATGATATCTTCCTACCTCCTCAAGACCATTTTATCCGGTATGGTCTCTTTGTTGTTGTTGTTGTTGTTAGGTGTTATGGAGTCAAGAACAACCCATAGCAACCCTATGAACAAAAGATCTGAATCCTGTTCTATTCAGAACCAACTTCCTGACATACAAGAGCCCACTGCAACAGGCACTGCATTAGTCTACCTGGGTGAAAGTCTTCCCCTCCTTCGCCAATCCTCTACCCTTCAAAACATCATGCCCTTCTCCAAGGATTAGCCCCTCCTAGCAACATGCCCAAAGTATGTGAGGTGAAGCCTCATCATTCTTGCTTCGAAAGAGCACTCTGGCTGGATGCATCCTCTCAAAGACGTATCTATTTGTTCTCTTGGCTGTCCATGGGATGTTCAGTGCTATTCTCCATCAACACATCTCGAAGGCTTCTTGTGTCAACCTTATTCATTGTCCAGCTCTCAGAGGCATATCAAGTGATTGGAAAAACTATATCCTGAATCAGATGCACCTTAATCCTCAAACTGACATCATTACTCCTCAGTAATTTGGAAAGGTCCTAATTGTGGATTTTCCTAATACAATGCATCTCCTTATTCCCTGACTGCTGGTACCAAGGATGTTAATTGTGGGTCCAAGCAGGATGAAGCTATTGACAATTTTTATCTCTTCTATATCCATCATGGCACTGCCTATTAGTCTCTTTACTAATTTCCAAATAATTATTTTTAACTCACCACCATAACATCAATTCTGACTACACTTGTAAAACACGTTTAGAAGCAGGAATGGCATCCACTTCCTAAACCACATGCCTCTGGAAACTCTAAGAACTTAGAGAAATGATGACAGTTATGGAAAGACATTAGGTCTTTTGTTCATAGAGTTTCTATGAGTCACACTCGACTTGATGGCAATGAACAACAACAACAATAATGGAGGTGTGTCAGAGACAGTGAGATTGGCTCAGGATAGGGGAAGATTCAGAGCTGTTGTCCATACGGTCACTATCGTCTCAAGTGACTCAACAGCATGTAATAGCGACCCTGTTGGAGACACTCCAACCCTGTTAGACCTACAATAGCCCTGTAGCATACACTCAATCTGTCATTCCATCAGCCACCACTCAATCATCCAGAAATAATTGGTCCATATTACTCCAAACAATATTTGCTCCACATTTCTCCAATAATTTTTCTAAAGTATATGAGCTTCATCTCACATACATTACGCATGTTGCTAGGAGATGCTATTCCTTGGAGGACATCATGCTTGGAAAAGTTGGTAGACAGCAAAGGAGAGAAAGACTCAACCAGGTGTATTGATGCAGTGACTTCAGCAAGTGTGTCAGAGATTGTGGGTTGGCACAGGATAGGGCAGGGTACAGATATGTTGCTCATACTATTGTTATGAGTCAAATTCGACTTGACAGCACCTAACAATAATAATAACAACAATGAAGGTTTTCAAAGGATGCAAATCTTTGTGGAAGCAGATTACTCCCATCTTCTTCTACATCAAAAAGCCACTGGTGGATTTGAACCATCAACTTTTTTTTAAGTCTAATAGATTTCTATTTTATACTGATTTGCTTACAAAGTTCATATACATTGTTTTTCACACTATCTTCATTCATATTCTCTTTCATACAATCACTCCTTTTCAATATATTTTAAAAAATTAATCAACACTGAAATATGTCCAAGGTTGCCCTGTCTTTCCAGATCACTGATGGATCTTTCTCATTTTCTTGACCCATATCTCCCTCTACCGATCAAATTGTGCAACCCTATGATTTCCCCACTGTCCTTCCTTACCTCTCTGTTTCTACCTTTCTCCCTCCCACTTGGATCCCCACACTCATTTTACTAGTTATCTTTCTATTTCTAAAAAAAGGTCTTATACAGTATTTTTCCTTATGGAACTGAGTTAGTTCAATAAATATCATGCTCTTCAGTCCCTCCCAAGTTATGTAGCAATTTTCTAAATCATTGCTCCTGAATGCACTACAAAAATATACCACAATTTCTCAATCCATTCTATTGTGTTTGGACATCTGGGCTGTTTTCCATGTTCTTGCAATGGTGAATAACACTGCTATGAACATTGGTGTACAAGTCACCATTTGTGTCTCCAGTCTCATTTTCTTAGGCTATATTCCAAGCAGTGGAATAGCTGGGTCATATGGAATTTCTATGTTCAGATTTTTGAGGAAATGCCAAACTGCGTTCCAAAGTGGTTACACTCCCACCACCAGTCTAGAAGAGTTCCTATCTCTCCACATCCTCTCCAACATTTATTACTTGTTGTCCTGTTAAACTTTGCCATTGTTACTGAAGTGAGACTATATCTCATTGTGGTTTTGATTTGCATCTCTCTTCTTGCCAGTGATTTTTGACCATTTCTTCATGTGTCTGTTGGCTAACCAAATGTCTTCCTCAGTGAAAGGTCTTTCCATGTCGTTGCCCATTTTGAAATTATCAGTCTTTTTCTTGTGGAGGCCCTGTAGGAGTCTGTGAACTTTTGATGAGACCCTTGTCTGAAATGGTATTGCCAAAAGTTGGTTGGCTTTTTTCCCCAGTCAATAGGTTTTCTTTTCACTCTATTGCAAAAAGTTTTTGATGTCCACTTACCTTCTTTAGAAGATCTCATGCATCAATGTTATACTCTCATGGTTGTGTATTTCTGGCTGTCATTTTCAGCCTTTAGACTAGGCTTTCTAAGATTGGTCCTACTCTCTTTTATGATCTTTATGAGTTTGGGCTTTATCCCTAGGTCTCTGATCCACCTTCAGTTTAATTTTGTGTATGGTGACACTTGTTTATCCTACTGCAGCATTCTGCAGGTAGTGGTCCAATATCTTGCCATCACCATTTATTTAAGAGGTTATTGTTCCCCCATTTGATAGGTTTTGTTTCCTTGTCAAATATCAGTTGACCACAGATAGATTGGTTAATTTCTGTGTTCTCTATTCTGTTCCATTGTTCTATATGCTTGTCATTGTACCAGTACCATGCCATTTTGGTTATTATAGCTGTGTGGTAATTTTGGGGGGGCTGGAGTTTGTGTTTTTGTTGTTTTTTTTTTTCTCTACTGGTTTATTGGACTCTCCTTCATAGAGTCGCTGAATCACCTGAGACTCAACAGCATTTAACTACAGTAACATCAACATAGAGAGAAATCAGTTGGCCCAGCAGACAGAAAACGATGCTAAAAAGCCAAAGGTTTGGTGACCTTTAATCCGCAGCCCTCGGGCCTGTCTTTCACTGTTTTTGTTCCAACATTTCTCTAGGTCATATAGCCCTGGTGTGTCCACTTGCTGTACAGCCGTAACTGGTACTTGCTGTGAGGCTGAACACTGTGACACTGATGTGTCAAATGTGTTAATGGTTGGTTGTCCAATGCAGACAGTGTGGGATGGAGCTCCCTGATTAAAACAAGCGTGGAAGGAGGAGTGGCATCCACTTCCATAAATACTTTGCTCCAGAAACCCTATGAACCTGGAGAGAGGATGAAAGACACACAAGCGTTGAGGACACTACTTCATAGGGTTGCTATGAGTCACCTGTGACTCAACAGCACTTAACTACAACAACAACAAATAGTTTACTTGTGAAACTTGAATACGAATACAAATTCAAATTCTTTTAATTTCCCTCACCCACCCTCCACTCATCAACTTGTACAACCCAATGATTAAGCTCCCCCTCCCCCTGCACATCCACATCTCTCTGCTTCCACCCTCTCCCACCCATCCTGGATCCTTATACTCATTCTACAATAATGGCTTTATACAATATTTATCCTTGTGGGACTGAGTAGTTAACTCAGCATAATGCTCTCCAGTCCCTCCCAAGTTATGTAATAATTTACAGTTCTTACTCCTACATCCTGAATAGTATTCCATTGTGTGAATGTACCATAATTTCTCAATCCATTCATTTATGGTTGGACATATGGTTACTTTCCACGTTCTTGTGATGGGGAATAATGCTGCTATGAACATGGTGTACAAATCTCAGTTTGTGCCTCAGTTATCATAGTCTCAGGGTATATTCCAAGTAGTGGAATAACTAGGTCATATGGAATTTCTATTTTCAGATTTTTGAGGAAGCGCTAAACTGTCTTCCAGAATGGTTGCTCCATTTCATAATCCCACCAACAATGTATAAGAAGAGTTCCTTTCTCACCCCATCCTCTCCAACAGCTATTACTTGCTGCCCTGTTAAACTTTGCCACTCTTACTGGAGTGATTTGCATCTCTGTTATTGCCAGTGATTGGAGTGTTTCTTCATGTGTCTGTTTGTCATTCGAATACTTCCTCTGTTAAAATTTTTTCCGTATTTTTGCCCGTTTTGCAATTGGGTTATCGGTCTTCTTCTTGTGGATGCGCCAGAGTATTCTGTAAACTTTTGTTATAAGACTCTTGGCTGAGATGGTATTACCAATAATCATAAAATAAATTGGTTATTAGGAATTGATGTTGTAAAATTAACTTCTAGTGTGTATTTTCATAAAGCCCTCAGATGCAACAGTGGCTAAGCACTCTACTAGTAACCAAAGGGTGCTTAATGCAGCCTAACAAGCAGGATAATATTGTTAGTTAGCATCCATAAAATATTTACAGCCTTCAGTTCTACTCTGTCCAACATGGTGCCAATGACCTAGAATCGATTCAACAGCAGCAGGTAATATATTTTTTAAATAAAATTTTTAAAAAAACCTTTTTTTAAAAAAAAAGTAGAAGTATTTAACCATTTAAGTATTTCCTAACTTTTATTAAAACTCCAGCAATTTATAAAAGTACAAGTCAGAGGGTGGAAAGAAACAACATGGGCAGAGAACAGCAATGCAGGTTAGAGCGACACTAGCAGTCTGATGTGCTGAGGACAGGTGACTTGGCAGCTTAACATCTATGAATGGACTTCCAGCCCCACACTCCTGGCTGTGCCCCAGCCCCACACCCCCAGCAGTGCCCCAGGGCCACTAGAGAGTCCTTCATGCCACACAGAGACCAACCAACACAGTGCGACAAAGACAATAGGATTTTGAATCAGAGCTTCTGTTGGACCAATTCATTTAAGAGCTACAGGAACACAAAGCCATGCCACAAACCCAACCATAGCTGGAAGACACCATTTGAGCTGCTGTGGACCGATCAGGCAGAAGAAAGGTTGGTGGATACTGGCTGAGTTCTGTTAAGCCCCACTAAGGCCCAGTGGGTCTGTTGAAATTTGACTGAATTTGTATGTGCCCCCACTGGCCACCCACTATTGGGCAGTCTAGTAGGATCCTGACTGGGTTTTCTTGGGCACTATTGATTGCCTGGGAGAGAACACAGTGGCGAGCTCACTGGTGGGAATTTGGCTGAGCACTCTTGAGCCACGCAACTGCCCAGGAACAAGTGAGCTAGGGAGAAGTTTGACTGAATTTTTGTGGACATCACAGACAATCCAGAGGCGAGTAGGTAGGTGTGAATTTGACTTTGTCTTCTCAAGTCCTGCTGGGCCCAGGACCCTGCTTGGGCAGGAGCCACTGTGCGAGGGCGCGTGGGTAAGTGCCACTGGGAAGGGACAGCTGAGTGAAAGCCACTGGGGGGAGATGGACAGCTGGAATTTGAGTAGGGATCCCAATCGTGAGCATTCCTGGACAGCTGAGTCTGAGTGATGTCTCCCAAGTGGTTGACTTGCCCTTGTGATCACCAACCCCCATGAATGCCCCACCCCATTTGGCTCCACACCTGTGCCTATACGTCCAGTCAATCAACATGCCTTTAATCCAAAACACCTTGATCTGACTTACCTACAAGAGGCTGCTCTCACAGGCTCTGAAATGACATTTCCCTTGAGTCAGAAGTTCAGAGAAAAACACAAGTAGGGTAGCTGGCCATCTGATCTCAAGAGCATTGTCTTCAGACCAAGAACACATACCAATGTCTCGAAGAAAGCAAGCTATTTCACACACTACACAAGCACAAAGCAAGATGTCACCCCTAAAGGGTGACAAGTATCAATGCATTTCCTGAAGCCAGAAAGTCTGATGGAACTTTCTGACACAGAATTTAAAAGAACAATGATTGATTATTTTCCACGGATGAAAACAAACTTGAAGAATTGCAGCATACCACAAGCAAAAACCAGAAGGAGCTGACAAGGGACTTATATCTAGTATTTATAAAATACTCAAGCACCACAAGAAAATAAAAGTAAATAATCCAATTGAAAAATAGACACAGGATATGAACAGACACTTCACCAAAAAAAAAACATTCAGATGGCAAACACATGAAGAAATGTTCAAAATCCCCAGCTCTAAGAGAGATGGAAATCAAAACAACTATGAGATATCATCTCACCCCAGTAAGAATAACAAAATTTAACAGAACAGCAAACATCAAATGCTGGCGAGGTAGTGGAAAAACTGGAACCCTTATTCACTGTTGGTGGGATTGCAAAATGGTGCAACAACTATGGAAGGCTGTATGGCGCTTTCTCAAAAAGTTGCAAATAGAAGGACCATTTGACCCAACCATTCCTCTACTGGGAATTTACCATAAATAAATCATAACTATTACCCAAGCAGATATATGCACACCCATGTTTATTGCGGCTTTGTTCGCAATAGCAAAGAGCTGTATACAATTCAAGTGCCCATCAACAAACGAATGGATAGAGACCCTGGTATATTCAAACAACGGAATACTATGCAGCATTGAAAAACAAGGAACACATGAAATATGCAAAATGGATGACCCTGGAAGACATTATGCTGAGTGAAATATCTCAGCACAAAAGGACAAATATTGCATAGGGTCACTCTTTTAAAACGGGACTGACATTGGGGTGGAGCGAAGACAGAAAAGGAGAAGAGGAATGATGTATACTGCATCAAAACAGATGAGGCAGAGAACTGTTTGAAAGGGACATATGAATGGGTATTCTTGTCATTACAGATATTCAAAGTGAAGGCTGCATAGTACCATGGATGTGGGGGGGAGGGATTGCATAACAAAGACTTTTTCTTTTTCTTTTCAAAGAGAAGAGTTAATGGGGGGAGTATGGGTAGGGAGAAAAGTGCAACAATGAATGACTGGAAAACCTAAGTCTCTAAACTTTAATTAAAATTAATAAGAAAAAATAAAAATCAATTAAAAAAATTTTTTTTAAAAAGAGAAAGAAAAGTACAAGTCAGTAAAGCAATTTTCTAAAGGACTAAGTGAATAGAGTCCTCAAAATGAGCCCAGAAAGGTATAAGGACACCATTAGGAGGTGACTGCTATCTATCCTTCAAAATCCCTTCCTTGTGGAATTCACCCAGACCAGATGAAGAGCAGGTGACTACATACTGTATGTGATATAAGGAGCCCAGTGGGGTAATTTTTGATGACCGAAAGGAGATCTGGATATTTTGGAGTGCAAAAGAGCAATGGTAGGGTTCAAATGATATTGTTAATGTCTGAGTTGTTGTTGCTGGTTTTTAGCCAGTATTTCCCCCTCTGAAAACATATATATCTGGAGGTGAAACACAGGGTAATTTTTTTTACAATCAAAAAATAACATTTTAGGAAAATTTTTTATTTTTTTATTTTTATTCTGATTCAGCACTTAATGAGCCAAGTGTTCTGATGAGAGTCCATTGGACAACCCTATACATTGTGGAAGACTCTTTAATAATAAATATATTATGTGGACTTCTGCCCTAGTAACTTTGTTACTCCATCGACTGTCCAGGTTATGCTGACTCATGGTGACCCTCTCTTGTGTTTCCAAGGCTATACACCTAACTACCTCAATTGTTACTTGGGAAGCTGTTGGCTAGCAGTCAACAATGTAATTCTTTCTTCACATGTAGATTGGCTCCTATTTCCCAAGACTTTTCATCATTCTTATAAGAATTAGTTAGCTATAAAGTATATTCTTTTATTCACAAAACTGCTTCTATACCAGGTGGAGTTCTTCAGCATAGCTATATCCAAAACTGGATTGTTTTTAATTTATGTGAAATTCTTCCTGGCAGTACTGGCAAATGATAGTAAACAATACAGCTAGTCTATATAGATTGAGAACATAAATTTGATTCATCTCAAAGAAATAACAAGTAATTAGGTAATAGAACAAAATAAAGTGAAGATAGTTTTGATGATTAGTCTTCCTTGTCTTCTTGTGGAGTTATAAAAATATTTTGCAACATGAAATAAAAATCAAGAATATATATCAAAGGCTATTTCAAAGTTAATGATAGTAGTGATGAAGTGTGTGGAAAATACCTTATTCGTTTTACACGGTTACTCATTTGAAATACAAAAGGAATTGGTTTGTATTAAAATATAGATCACAATCACTCAGAAGGAAAGTTGATAGTGCCTGCCAAATTTTAAAAGAATAAAAAATTAATCATGGGATAATGTGAAGGGGAGAAAGGCCGAGAATAATCACAGCTAATCTCCCTGTACAGAAAATTTAATCCACTCAGCGATGTAATTCTCAGTAACCCTTTGAAAGCAGTTATCTCTCATCAAGAAGGAATCCTATTTTTTTATTATTGTAGTTAACCTATTTTTAAGAGAAATAGTAATTATAGTTATTATATCCTAGGTTAAATTGAGGAAAAACACATGAGATTTAAGAGACTTAAATATGAAAAAGAAAAGAAAGCCATTTTTGCATTTGTGCCAATGTTTTCATTAGTCAGTGGAGTTTGGATCTTCTTGACATGTTGAAGTTGTTGTTGTTGTTGTTGTTGTTGTTGTTGTTATGTGCCATCGAGTCGCTTGCGACTCATAGCGACCCTATGTACAACAGCTCTAAACTCTGCTCTGTCCTGTGCCAATCTCATTGCCTCCGACACACTCATTCCGATTGTCCCAGTCACCGAATCAATCCATCTCCCAGAGGGCCTTCCCCTCCTGCGCCTGCCCTCCACCCTCCCAAGCATGATGTTTTATGTTATGACCTCTAATCTAAAAAAAAAAAAATGAGAGGGCAAACAACCAAATCCTTATTTGACAATCATTCTGCTTTAAGTCAATGTTCTGCATGATCAGAATATACAGTGTTCTGTAGGATTATAGTTTCTTTCATTCCTAATCACTCTTTTCATAATGACTAACTTTAAAGTGAGAGGGATAGTTTCACAACCCTTTTGGTAACTTGTTTGTTTGCTACTGCCTGCTATGCAGTATATATATCAACTTTATTATTAACACATTTTTTAATTCAGTGGGATAAACTCAAGATTGTATTTCTGCTCCTATTGATTTGTTTTCAATTTCTTCAGCTTTAGTTTGGATTTACATATTAATAATTAATGCTCTGTTCCACTATTGGTTCTTACCTTCCTTTAACTGCTGATATTGAAGTTCTCCACCTTTTCTTTCCATAGTTGTTGTCTGTCTGAGTTCTGTGTATTCCATCAGGTGAAGGTCATGTGTATAATTTCCATTTATATTTCTTCTAAAAGGCACTTACAATGAACAGATCATTGATTGCACAAAATTCTATCACAACTCCTATCTTTCACCAATGTTGTATTTTTCAACTACTAGTCCATCTTTGTTTTGAATTCTACATTATATTTGCTAATTATTATTAAAGTATCATGACTTATAGGACTTGTCAGAAATCCTCAATTTCTTTATCCTATTTTAACAGTTGTATTAATAAGTCTTCCTTGTATGTGTATAGATATTATCCTATAATTGATAATATTATATTTTAGGGAAAAAATCTTGAAATGTCCTTTTTCAATGATGAAAACACTATTCCTTTTCAATTTTTTATTCCTGCCAGAGAAGATCAAATCATTGCATGATTCAAAATGGTCAATAACAGCCTAATCTTATCTAAGTATTATGTTCTTTATGCATTGCATTTCATGTATTTTTGAGAACGTCTATATTCCTGGATTCATACTTTGAACATTTGTACACAGAACTTATAACTGCATAAATGATGAAAAAAATAAGCTCTACACCAAAATTATCAGGGTGATAAGTGCTGCAGATGAAGATACACGTGAGTGATTTGGGATAAAAAAGCAGGGGTCATTTAAATTAGAAGAAAACACACTGAACCTAAGCTAAGGCTTGAAGGTAAATTGGATTTAAATAATCTTATTCAGTTATTGTGGTTGCTGTTATATACTGTCAAGTTTGAACCAATCCATAATTGACTCACCAGCAGGTTTTCAGAGGTAATAAGTCACACAGGAGATTCCCCATCTTTCTTCCATGGAGCAGCTGGTGGATTCAAGCCACATGCCTTTAGATTAGCAGCACATCCCCTTACCACCTAGCCACTAGAGCTCCTAGGATTTACGTAGATAAACTAAAATATGTGACTGAAAAACTACATAGCACCTAGTAGCAGCCCTGCATCAAATAGTGGCATTTCCTCATCTTAGTGACTCAAGAATCTGATTTCTGATACTACTTCAGTTGTTATTTATCAGTACATGGAAGTAGAGAACTGTTGTAATTGTTAAATTTTCACAAAACTGGATAGTTCAAAGGATATTCTCAAAATTCACGTAAAGAATATATTTTTAATCAATTGTTATTATATGTCATCAAGCTGACTACAACTCATAGTGACTCTATGAATACCACATCTAAAATCTGCGTTGTTCTGTGCCAACCATGCATTCTCTGATATATTTGAACCTATTGTTACAGTCACTGTATCAATCCATATTGTTGAGGGTCTTCTTCTCTGCAGTAACACTCTACCTTTACAAGCATGATGTCTTTTTCCAAGAAAAAGCCTTCGCTAGCAACATGACCAAAGTATGTGAAATAAAACTTCACCATCCTTGTCCCTAAGGAGCACCATTGTTGGACTTTCACAAAGACGTATTTGTGCTTTTTTTTAAATTTTTGACCGACCATTGAATAATCAGTACTCTTCTCTACAATTCAAAGGCAAAAATTCTTGTTTTATCTTTAGTCATTATCCAACTTTCAGATGAATAAAAAGGAGTTGAGAATAAAAAGGAGGTGAAAAAGCCATGGCTTGGATTAGGTGCACCTTAGTTGTTATACTGATATATTTTTTTCATTTTTTCATATTTCCTTTTTATTATTATTATTAATTTAAATGAAAGTTTACAGAGACTTTGGATTTCCATTCATTCATTGTTGCACTTTTCTCCCTGCCCACCCCTCCCCTCAGTTTGCTCTTCTCTTTGAAAAGTACAAGAAAAATTCTATCATTGTGATGCAATCTTTCCCCCGAGATCAGCTCCACTATGCAGCCTTCTTTCTGGACTCTTGTCATGACAATACCTAATCATAAATCCCTTTTAAATAGTTCTCTCCCTCTTCTGTTTCAATACAGTATACATAATTTATTTCATCTTTCCCAGTCTCCTCCCAACCCCATTGTCAATCCCGTTTTACAACAGTGGCACTATGCAATATTTGTCCTTTTGTGACTGAGATATTTCACTCAGCATATTGTCCTCCAGGGTCACCCATTTTGTATAATATTTCATAAGTTCCTTGTTTTTCAATGTAGTGTAGTATTCCATTGTGTGAGAAAACCACAGCTTCTCAATCCATTCGTTTGTTGATGGGCACTTAGGTTGTTTCCAACTCCTTGCTACTGTGAACAAAGCCACAATAAACATGGATGTGTATATATCTGCTTGGGTGGCGGTTATGGTTTCTTTGGGGTATATTCCCTGTAGTGGAATTGATGGATCAAATAGTTTATCTATTTGCAACTTTTTGAGAAAGCCATACAGCCATACAGCCTTCCATAGTGGTTGCATCATTTTACACTCCCACCAACAGTAAATAAGGGTTCCAGTTTCTCCAAAACCTCACTAGCATTTGTTATTTGCTGTTCTGTTAAATTTTGCTATTCTTACTGGGATGATAGGATATCTCATAGTTGTTTTGATTTGCTTCTCTCTTAGAGCTAAGGATTTTGAACATTTCTTCATGTGTTTATATGCCATCTGATGTCTTCTTTGGATCATGCTGAGTGAAATATCTCAGTCACAAAAGGACAAATACTTCATGGTGCCACTGTTGTAAAACAGGACTGACCTCGGGTTGGGGGGAGACTGAGAAAGGTGGGTTCAATAATGTATACTGCATTGAAACAGATGAGGGAGAAAACTGTTTAAGAGGGATATGTGATTAGGTACTTTTGTAATGACAGGAGTCCAGAGCGAAGGCTGCATAGTGGAGTGGACCTGGGGGAGGGTTTGTAAAACAATGAAAGAATTTTTCTTTTACTTTTCCAAGAGGATAGTGTACTAGAGGGGAGGGTTGGGAGGGGAGAAAAGTGCAATCATTAATGAATGGAAATCCAAAGTCTCTAAATGTTCATTAAAATTAATAATGAAAAAACAGCAAAAAAAATAAATTCAGATGGGATATATATATTTAAAAAAGATAAAGATAAACAACGCAATTGAAAAATGGGCATAGACTGGTATTCTTGCCCTTAAGCACTTTAAAGATGACCTTGACTGTGGATTTTCTCGGTGCAACACATCTTTTGATTTATTAATTGCTGGTACAATGGGTGTTGATTGTTGGTCCAAGTAAAATAAAATTGTTGACAGTGGTGAAGATTTTTGTTTTCTTGGTGTTGTAATGTTAACCATATTGAAGGCTGTAGTTTTTTATCTTCTCCAGGAAAGTTTTAAGTACTCCTCATTTTTAACAGACAAGGTTGTGTCATCTCCAGTATGCTGGTTATTAATGAGTTTCCTGCAAAACTGATATAAAATTCTTCTTCATAATTAATGTCCAGTTTCTCAAATTATTTGCTCATTATACAGGTTGAAATAGAGATAAAGAAAGCATAAAGCTCCTGGGACATACAATCTTTATTTTAAACCATGCAATGTTCTCTTGTTCTGTTTGGAGAGCAGCCCCTTACTCTAGGAATAGTTTCCCCATGAACATAATTAAATGTTCTGGGATTCTTATTCTCAAGTTTGGTCATAATTTGTTGAGATGTACACAGTCAAAAACCTCTCCACAGTCAATAATACACAGATAGATATCCTTCCAACATATTCTGCTTTCAGCCAAGACCCATCAGACAGCAGCAATGATATCTTTCATGCCATAGCCTATTTTAAATCAAGTTTGAATTTCTGGTAGTTCTCTTTTGTACTGTTCTAGCCATTTTTTAAATTAATACTTTTCAGCAAGACTTCACTTCTCAAAGAGAGCTCTGTGGGCCTCATGGATAGAAAGTTATGCTACCAAGCCCATGGTGAATGATTTTAATCTGTGTCCCTCAGGCCTGGTTTTAATTGGTTTTTATCAAACATTCTTCTAAGTGGTATAGCACTGGTCTGTTCATTTGCTGTACAGAGATAACTCATGGTTACAGTGATGCTAAACACTGATGTGTCAAATGTGATTATGGTTATCCATGGTAAACAGTGTTTGGTGGAGCTCCCCAATTAAAACAAGCTTGGAAGCAGAAGCAGCATCCACTTCCTAAATGGCTTGCCTCCGAAAACTCTATGAACGTGGAGAAAATACGAAAATTGTACAAGTGTTCAGGTCTTTCTTTCATAGGATCACTATGAGTCGTCTATGGCTCAATGACACTTAGCAACAAGAAAAACACATCAAGACTTTACTTACATATAATATTAATGGTATTGTTCATTAGTTTCAGCAATTCTTTTAGAACACCCTTAGTAAAATAGTCTTCACTTTGATAAGTCTTTTCAAACAAAATTTATTTTACTCTCCTACATTTTATATGTGCTGTTGCAGCCCTTGAGCCTTTTGATTTTGTGATGAACATTCTTTTAAGTGGTACAACAATGGTCTGTCTGTTGCTGTACTGAAGTAACTTAGAGTTGCTATGGTGCCACAGGTGTGTCAAACGCAACAATGGTTACCCTTCGTGGACAGTGTTTGGTGGAGATCACAGATTTATTTGAGTGTGGAAGCAGTAGTGGCATCTACTTCCTAAACCATTTGCCTCTGAAAACTGTATGAACATAGAGAAATGATGATAGTATATATAGAACAGGGTTCAGGACTTTTGTTCATCGGGTCGCAATGAGTTGCACTCAACTTGATGGCACTTAACAACAATGACAATTGTAGTCTGTAGCCTCTTGTGTTACTAAATAAAAGGCTGCTCATCTCTGGAGGATTGAATCTACTGGTGGAGAAAATCTACAAAGGAGAAAGATTTCTAGCCTCTGTAACCTGATGGAGGGTCACTATGAGTCAAAATTGACAGGAAGATGGTGTGACTGTGTTTGATTTTTTTAAGTTCTGCTGATGGTCCAGTGTGTAGGGAGTTGCATTCCAAAAGGTAGGTGGTTCAAATCCACAAGTTACTACCCAGGGAAAGATGAACAATCTTCTTTTGTGCTATTTACAGCCTCTGAAAACCCACTGAAGGATCAATTGTGAGAACAGTAATCAGTTGAATTAAGTTATTTAATGTTAATAAAATGTTATTTTTTATTATTTGATAATTGTATTATTATGTTTTTCTGTGCAAGTTTTACTGAATTATTTATGCATTCAAAAACACTTTTGAGAAACTATTTAGAGGCTTTACCCAGCTGCCAATGAAAGAAAAAGTTTAAGAGTCCTGCTTTATAGCAATGTTGTCTTGCAATTGTAGTCCTGAATGGAAACTTTCCAGAGTTTAAGCAAAGTCCTTGGACTGATAAAACTTATGTGTTTACATAAGTAAACTTGACCTCTTTAGATATCTATAATATAACCATACCTCTGCTGGCATGCAGTCATCAGCTTGATTTTGCCATTTGACTTTTCTCTCTATTCTTTAATAGCGTTTCTACTGTTTCAAGAAAGAAAGGTTATATAAAACAAAGTGCCAAGTGATTTGGACATGCATTTAGCAAGTCAAGCTATCCAAAAATGTACTTAACCTCAATGCTAATCTAAAAACAGCAATGATATGCCACTACACATGCTAGAAAAATTCACAATTATAACAAATAAATTACTATAAAGTAGACATGGCCATATATCTAATATTTAAGTTAAGAAATAGAACATTTTTGCACCTTAATATTTTCTCTCATGTTCCTTCTCAACAAGTATTCCTTCCTCCTGCTCAAAGTTTATCATTATTTTGACTTGTAATACCATAATTGGTCTTGCTTAATTTTTATTTATATAATGAAAATAGAAATAATATCTAACCATGCTTATGCGCATACCAACAGTCTATTCATTTTTTCCCATGGCATAGTATTCCACTGAACCCTATCCTATCTTGTACCATCAAATTTTAAATTAGAGAAGACATTCAACAAGATGAATTGGCACTCAGGCTATAGCAATGGCCTCAAGAATATGAGAGGTCATGAGGATGGCACAGGATAGGGTAAGTTTCAGATCTGTTGTTCAGAAGGTTGCTATGAATGGTACGGACAACTCGATAGTACCTAACAACAACACAATGTTAAACTTTTAAAAAATGGTTATTGAGTATTTGGAAATCTTCATTTTCAAAGTGAATGTCAAAGACTTGTTTCTTGTCACTTTTGTATTGGATTGTTGATCTTAGTATTGTGCAGGAGTTCTTTATATATTCTACATGCCTCTTATAGTTTGCAATATTTTTATCAGCTCATACTTTCACTGTCTTAATGTCCTACTGCTGCCTTTGAATTTAGATAGATAATTTGACAGCAGGTTCATAAGTCAAATGCTATCTACTTTGTTCACCCTTCATCAGTTAGTTTGCTCTAGTGTGATGGCTTGCATGTTGGTGTAATGTAGAAAGCCAAACAAATGACATTTCAAAAAGCAGTAGAGTTACTCTGGCAATACAAGGTTCGGCAGAGTTTCCAGACTAAGTAAGACTACGGGAACAGAGCTGGCCATCAACTGCTAAAATTACAGGGCCTCAAAAACCCTGTCAATAACATAAAACCATTGTTAGGTCATGTTGTGAGAAGACTCCAGTATTGGGGGTGGGGGAAGATTTGGGAAAAGTAGAGAGTCAGCAAAAAAGAGGAAGACTTTCAATGCGATGGACTGACACTGACTGCGACAGTGGGCTTGAACATGGTGGAGATGGTGAAGATTGCACAAGATACGGCAATGTTTTGATCGGTGGTTCATAGGGTGCTATGATTTGTGGTTGACTCAATGGCACCTAACCACAATCCACTTTGTCAAATATCAAAATTTAAAAGAAAATGAAAAAACCATTCTGAATCTTAATTCCCTTCTTAGTGAAAGGGAGGTCATTACAGTGCATGATAAATACTCTGTATGTAAAACTTGGAGCTCTAGTGGCCTAGTGGTAAGGCCTATTCTTCCACAGAACAGCTGCTGTGTTTCAACCATATGCCTTTGGGTTAGAAGTACAGCTCCTTACCACTAGGTTTTTAGATAATAAATCTATAAATTTAATATTGTGTTCTTGTTCAATTTCCTCCAAGTTGAGCATGACTCATAACAACCCTATGAACAAAAGGCTTGAAGCCCCTCTACAACTATCAACATTTATCAAAGTTCATAGGGGTTCCAAAGGCATATTATTTAGGAAGTGGATGCCACTCCTGCTTCCAATATTATTGTTAAGTGCCATGAAGTTGAATACAGCTCATAGAGACTCTATGAACAATAGAGCTAAACTCTATCCTATCCTGCACCATCCTTATCATCCTTGACACATTTAAGTCCTTTGTCAAAAACACCGTATCAGTCTATCTTGTTGAGGGTCTTCCTCTCCTTCACTGACCCTCCCTATTTCCAAGCATAATTTCCATTTCCAAAGAATAGCCTTTCCTAACAATATGTGCAAAATATGTGAGACTAAGCTTTGCTATCTTTGGCTCCAAGAAACATGCTGATTGCACTTCGTCTAATACATGACTGTTTATTTTTTTGGCAGTCCATAGGATACTCAGTACTGTTCTCCAACACCAAAATTCAATGGCATCAATTCTTCGCCTGTCATCTTTATTCATTGTATAGCTCTCAGATGCATGACAGATGACCTAAAAGTCTATAGTTTGAATCTGGTGCACCTTAGTCTTTAAAATTACATCATTGCTCCTAAGGACTTTGGCGAGATCCTTGACAGTAGTCTTTCCCAATTATTATATAGATATAGATATAGATATAGATATAGATATAGATATAGATGTAGATGTAGATGTAGATGTAGATGTAGATGTAGATGTAGATGTAGATATAGATATAGATATAGATATAGATATAGATATAGATATAGATATAGATATAGATATAGATATAGATATAGATATAGATAAAATCT
>NW_006400172.1:578067-580776 GCF_000299155.1 Elephantulus edwardii
TATAGATATAGATATAGATATAGATATAGATAAAATCTCAACCCCCTGAATGCTGATACCAAGAGTATTGACTGTGGATCAAAGCATGATGAAATCTTGACATAACAGAGGGTTATGAGTTGTGGTGTCCTGGTGATAAGGAGCAACATTGTCAACCCAAAAGCATGTGCTTTTAATCCATCAGCTGCTCCTTGGGAGAAAAATAGGCAGTGTCCAGCCTCACATCCACCATACGAGTTAATGCCTCTGCAAACATGATGGAGGGACAGCTATGAGTCAGTTGCAGCTTGACAATACATGACAGCATCAACAACATATTTATATATAATATTTTGCAGCCGACACACAAAACAATACATCATAATTGGCAAAATAATTACTATTATTTGGCTCAAAGGGGAGCAATCCAGGTGATGTCAGCATCAATAACATTGACAACGGGGTGGATAGCTCACGTGGAAGGTCAGAATAAGCCTTTGGCATTGAGAGGAAATCAAGGATATGTCATTCATGACCTTAAGTAATGCGGCACAGTAGCAGGACTTGAGAGGTAGAGAGACATTCTATGACCAGGGTACCAAAAGGTACATTACTGAACAGGGAGTGAGCAGATAGCCAGTTATGATCATGTGGAAGAGCAATGAGACCATGAAGGCTTGGAAATTTTTCTAGCAGAGTAGAAGAATGAGAGTTGAGAATGACACTGGGGAGTTGATGATGTTCGCTTTACCATCGAGTACATGTGATTGTGGCAGATGGAGGAGCATTCGCTTGAAAGGATGCAAGAAGAAGAAAATCAGATTTCATAAGAAGCAAGAGTGGGATTAAGTGTTGAGAAATCAGTAGTAGAGTGTATTACTGTGGGGAGATATATATGCAAAAGTTCGGGAGAAGGAGGAACATGAGAAATTAGCTCTCAGTAGCAGTATTCCTCAGGACCTTGCAGAATTTTTAAAGTCCTTCTAAAAAACTTGGTTAGACTTCTCTGTGGTCTGGTAATAGTGAGGGATTGTATTGCTAACCTAAAAGTAGCTGGTTCAATACCACTAGCAATTCCACAGAAGAAAGATTGGGTCTCTCATCTCAGGTGACTTACAGCTTTGGAAAACCCACTGGTGGGTCAGCTATGAGTTAGTTCTGACTTGATGGCAATGAATGCTGTTAGAGTTGGACAAGCAAATTCATATAAATAAGAAACAGATACATACACATATTTAAATGAAATCACTTGGAGGAAATGTCGAATGTTAATTAGCAAATCAGCGTGCTCCACAATGTTGTTGTTAGGTGCCACTGAGTTGACTATCACTCATAGAAATCCTTTGAACAACAGATCTAGACGTTGTGCTATCCTGTGCCATCCTGACCACCCAGACTATGACTTCAGTCACTGTGTCGATCCATGTTGTTGGGAGTCTTCCTCTCTTTATCTGACTCTCTTATTTTTTCTGGCAGGATGACTTTTTCCTAAGACTAACCTCTCCTGACAACATTCTCAAAGCATGTGGACAAAATTTTACTATCTTTGCCTTTAAACAGAACCCAAGTTTTACTTCCTTCAGTACAGATTGTTCTTTTGGCAGTCCATGGGATATTCAATACTCTTCATCAACATCACAGTTCAAAGGCATTGATTCTTATTCTGTCATCCACTCAATTTTTAGATGCAAAGGAAAATAATTGAAAAGACTATGTCTTGTATCAGAAATGCTTTAGTCTTTAAACTTACATTCATGCTCTTTAGCACTTTGGAGAGGTAATTGACAGAAGATTTCCCCTAAGCAATGTTTTTTCGATTTCTTGACTGCTGTTATCATAAATGTTGACTGTGGAACAAAGTAAAATGAAATAATTTACAACTTCAGTCTTTTATCCATCAACCATGGGTTTTGTTTTCTTAATGTTGAGATTTAGTCGATAGTAAAGTCTATATAGCCTTTGATCTTCTGCAGCAAGTTTTTCAAGTCCTTTTCACTTTTTAGCAAGCAAGCTTGTCATCTGCATAAAACAAGTTGTTAATGAGTCTTGCTCCAATCCATATGACAAATTCTTCTTAATATAGTCCACATTTTTTAATGATGTTCTCATCAGAGAAATTGAAAGGTATGAAAAAAGGATACAACCTAGAAACATACCTTTCCTGATTTTAAACCAAGCAGTAGTGGTCTTGTTCTATTCTGACAACAACTTCTTAGTCTGTATATAGGTTTCACATGAGCACAATTAAGTGCTCTGAGGTTCCCATTCTCCTCAATTTTAGCTATCATTTGTCATGATTCACAAAGTCAAGAATCTTTGCATAGTCAACAAAAGACAAATAGGCATCCTTTTGTTATCATTTGCTTTCGGTCAATATCCATCTGACATCAGCAATGATGTTCCTCATACCATGCCCTCTTCTGATGGCTTGAAATTCTGGCAGTTAATGTCTTAGCCTTTTTTCCCTCTAATCACTTTTAAACAATCTTACTTTCAAAAAAGTAACATTTTACTTGCAGGTGATAGTAATGATATTGTTTGGTAATGTATACTCTCTATTAGATCACTGTTTTGGAATAGAAATAAATTTAGATTTCTTCCAGCCAGTTGGCAAGGTCTTCTGAAGTTCTTGGCAAAAGTTAATGAGCATGTGCAGGGCTACATTTCTCAGACACGTGTCAAACATTGAATTCACCAATTAATCTACAGGGGAGAATAGCCAGTTACTTC
>NW_006400172.1:583143-624591 GCF_000299155.1 Elephantulus edwardii
TCTAAGTATACTATCATGTCATCAGCATAGAGGGATAATTTTACCTCCTCGTTGCCTATTTGGATACCTTTTATTCCCTTCTCTTGTCTTATTGCTATTGCTAAGACTTCCAAAACAATATGGAATAAAAGAAGTGATAGTGGGCATCCTTGCCTAGTTCCTGTTCTTAAAGGGAATGCCTTTAACCTCTCTCCATTAAGACCAATGTTGGCTCTTGGGTTTTCATGTTACTATGTTGAAGAAATCTGGTGGAGAATTACAATGAGTTGTAATTTTACTGGGATGTGTGATTGGTATACTGTTAATCCAGGTATAATGTCATGTAATAATGGTACAACCTTGCTTACTGAAATGGAAGAGGACATGAGGTGTTTGCTGCAGAAGGTCAAGGACTGTAATCTTCACTATGGATTGAAGCTCAGCATCAAGAAAACAAAGATTCTCACCACCAGGCAGATGCTCATCTTCATGATAGAGGGAGAAGAAATTGAGGTTGTTGATAACTTCAGCTTCCTTGGTTCCACAATTGACACTTTTGGTGCTAGACGTAAAAAAAACAAAAGATGAATTGCACTGGAAAACTCCACTATCAGGGATCTCTCTGGAGTACTGAAGAGCAACAATGTCAGTCTAGAGACTAACGTTGTGCCTGATTCAGGATATGATATTCACAATTACTTGCAATGCATCTAAGAGCTGGACAGTAACTAAGGATGATAGAAGAAGGATCCATGTCTTTGAGCTGTGGTGCTGGAGGAGAGTGTTGAGCATACTCTGGACTGCCAGGAGCACAAACAGGTCTGTCTTGGGATAGCGAAACCAAGCTTCTCCTAAAGGCAAGGATTTAGAGGTTCTGTCTCATATACTTTGGGCATGTGGTCAGGAGGGACCAGTCCTTGGAGAAGGACTCAGGAAGGACCCAAGATGAGATGGATTGACTCAGTCTGAAGAAATGGGATTAGGTCTGTCAGAAATGATGAGACTAGCTCATGACAGAGCAGGTTTCAAAGCTAGTGTACATAGGGTCACTATGAGTCATAGGCAACTCAATAGCACATAACAACAACAATAACAATAATATTGGTACAATATCAATTCCTGGGGACTTTTTTCCCACAAAGCCTTAAATACAACTTGGACATCTTTAAGAGCCCCTGGTTCTTGATCATATGCTACTTCCTGAAATGTTTCATATCAGTCAATTATTTTTGGTATAATTCTGTGTATTCCTTTCATCCTCTTCTGATATTCTGCATCATTGAATATTTTGCCCATAGAATCATTCAGTCTTACAGTAACTTGAGATTTGAATTTGTTTTTTAATTCTTTCTTCTTAATAAATAACGATGTTGACAAAATTGGAAAACCATCTGTAGAAAACTTATACCACAGACAAAAGCCATCTCAAGGTAGAACAGAGACAGACCTAGGAGTAAAACCAGACTATAAATTTCATCAGAGAAAAATTAGGAATGACTCTAGAAGCCTTAACCTACTGTATAAACACACTTCAAAGCATAACAAAAATAATACAACCAGGACAGGATACATAGATGAATTTTAATTTTTTTAAAATTTTTATTCTAAAAATCAAATCCCTATCATATAAAAAAACTTCTCCAACAGGGTAAAAAGGAAACCCACAGATGAGTGGAAACAAATATTTGACAATGAAATAACTGATAAAAGACTCATATCTAAAATAAATAGAATACTCCAGCACCTCAATACTAAAAAGGTAAACAACTTAATCATAAAATGGTCACAAGATATGAATAGGCACTTCACCAAAGAAATCCAGATGACATGCAAATGCATGAAGAAATGTTCAAAATCTCCAGCTATCAGAGAGATGCAAATCAAAACAACTATGAGATCTTATCTCACTCTAACAACAATAGCAAAGTTCAACAGGTGAGCAAACAACAAATGCTGTTGAGGATGTGAAGAGTTTAGAGCTCTGCTTTAATGTTGAATGGGAATGTAAAGTGGTGCAACCACTTTGGAAAGCAGTCTGGCACTTTCCAAAACATTGGAAATAGAAATCCTATTTTACCCAGCTATATCACTACTGGGATTAGACCCTAAAGAAATTAGAGCCATGCTGTGCACAGATGTATGCACACTCATGTTTATTACAGCATTATTCACAACAACAAAGAGATGAAAGGAGCCCAACTGCATATCGACAAATGAATGGATAGAAAAACTGTTATACATTCACAAAATGGAATATTATGAACCATTAAAAAACAATGAACTTATAAAACACTACACAATGTGAATGAGTCTGGAAGACATAATGCTGAGTGAAGTATCTCAGTCACAAAAGGACAAATACTGCATAGGACCATTGTTATAAAATCGATTGACACAGGGTAGTGGGAAGAAAACTAGAAAAGAATAGATAGATAATGAACACTGCACTGGAATGGATGAAAGAAAGAACTGTCTGAAAGGAATGTATGATTAAGCATTACATGTATGACAATTAACAATTTGGAACAAGAAGTATATTGCAAAGTGAACTGAGGGAGCAGGGAGATGGTGAGAAAGAAAGGAAAATGTGCATCAATGAGAGAATGAAAGCCCAACTTTTCTGTAACCTCTTATTAAGATGACAATTTAAAAAAAAAAAAAGAAATGCCAGGGGTGTTCTCTTCTTTAGGTTCTCTAAATTCAGTTTTTTGTACATTTTGTTACAATACTTCGCTTTGTCTTCTCAAGCTGTCCTTTGAAATCTTCTGTTCAGGTCTCTTACTTTGGCATTTCTCTCCTTTGTTTTGAATTCTCTATATTCTGTTGCAATTTTCAAAATCTCTTCTGACATCTACTTTGGTCTTTTCTTTCTTCACCATCTTTGTAATGAACTTTTGATTTATTCATGAATAATATCCTTGATGACACACACAACGCACCTAATATTCAATCATTAGTGCTCAATACATCAAATTGATTCCTGAAATGGCTTTAAGTTCAAGTGGGATACATTCAAGGTTATATTTTGGTTCTACTGAACTTCTTTTAATTTTCAACTTCAATTTGAACTTGCACATGATTAATTGATGATCTGTTCGACCATCACCCCTGGATTTGTTTTGACTGCTGATATTGAGATTCTCCATTAATTCTTTCCACAGATAGAGTAAATCTTACTCCTTGTAAATCTTATTCACAATAGTTATCAGAAACTCCTATTCCACAGCATTCCAATAAAATCAGAGTAACTTTTCTAATCATATAACTCTACTGTTATCTCCTTTTACCAGAAATTATCTAAACCAAACCAAATCCACTGCCATTGAGTCAATTCCAACTTGTGGAGACTCTCCATCAGTTCCTGGAGCTGTAATTCTTTACAGGAAAGATTGCTTTTCTCTCTCCTGTAGAGTAACTGGTGAATTCAAACTTCAAACCTGCACTTAGTAATAGAATTTTAAAGTATGTTCTACTTTGGGCATGTCATCAGGAAGAAACAACCCTTGGACAAAAGACACCACAGTTGGAAGGGTAGAGTGTTAGTGCAGAAGAGGAAGACCATGGATGAGATGGATTGACATAATGACTGTAGCAATGGAGTCAGACGTGTCAGAGATGATGATGTTGACTTAGCATAAAGCAAGGCTTAAAACCATTGTCCATAGAGTCGCAATGGGTTGTAGTCAACATCATGTAACAACAACAATTCAGGAAAATAAATAGCTGTTTTTCTTGGTGTACCTCAGAAATTGTAAGGTAAGGATTGCTTTTCATCAAACCAGTCAGAATACCTTATTTCCTTCAGTTTAAAAGTCAATGTTTAGCCTGCCTCTGAGCAGGATCTGATCTCATCTCAGTGTTCTAGACACCTTTTGGTGAAACTAGAGAAAGAGGTCTGCCTGTCTGAAAAGCACAACTGCCAAAGTCAACCTTGACTGTGGCTTTGCTGCAAATTCCAAGAGCTTTTTAAACAGTAGGGTTGGTGATGCCAAGGCCCAATGTGAAATAAAAAAGATTCATGAATAATGAGGGGCACAAATGAAGATAAAATCTTTGAGTTCAGAAAAATAAATAAATGCTATGAGGTGGAGTTGTGATAGTATCTATTTTCTGTTTAAAAAGTCTTATCTTTCTTCTCCAGATAAATAACTTAAAGGTGAAAGGTCTTGAAGCCTGGTGGAGGAGAAGCAAATTTTGTTCAAAAGAGAAAAGCAGTACAGACATCTGTCTGCCAGGACAAGCAGTTTCAGACCAAGGGGAACTCTTCAGCTCATTCAAACATTTGGAACAAATCACTGGCTGCCGGCTGGAAATAACTTCTTGGGAAGGATTTCCTGAGACATTAATATTATGCTCGGAAATTCAGTGCTGCTGAACAAAGAGAGCACTGTTTCAGAGTTCTGCCACAAATTCTGTGCACCTGGGCATTCTGCTAGGATGCCAAGGCCCTTCCAGTCACTGTTTGAATTTACAGGGGTCGCCAATAGTGAGCTACTGCACTGTAAGCTACTGTGAGCCATTGCAATTGCCCTTGGGTTAGAAGAGACAGAGTGAGCAGAACATCAGTATGAGAATCAAGCAGAACTAGAACCGAACAGAGGAAAAAAGGTAGCCAATCTGTTTCCATAAAGATTTCCATACAGCCTTGGTAAAAACTCGATAGAGAAGTTCTACTCCGACCTTCAGGGTTACTTTGATTTGGAATCAACTCAACAGAAATATATAAACTGAAATTAATATCTAGTGAGAATTACATGAGATAAAGTATGTAAAGCATCCAGATAAATTTCTAGTTCACAGGACATAGTAAATAGTATTTAACACAAATAAAACCTTATATCCATATTTTTAATGGAAAAAGGGAGATATCTGTTATTAAGCCAATTAATCGTTAGCCACTTGGGCTTTCCTACAAAATCCAGGCAAACTGGCAAATATGGCTTTAGTTCAGGTTCAAACACATTGTCCAACGTAAAAAAAAAAAGCACAAAAAACCCCAAATAACCCTACCAACAACAAAACATATGAGTTCAAAAGTGGGATTCTATAAAAATTCAGGAACCTAAATTCCATAGCTGAATTAAAGTCTCCAGGCCATAGCTTCTGTCAGTACGCGCAGATGTCAGAATGGTTAGTTTGGGTATTGCTTTCTGTTTCGTGTAATGAATCATGATCTACCATGCTCTACAATAAATATGCCACGTGGAGCTTATTGTTCAAGTTAGTGACACATCTTGACAGAAGTTGACCTCTTTTTGTCCCTTTGTAACATACCAAACATACAACAGCCTTACTACTGCTTAAACTTTGAGGAATAAAACTCCTAGGGAGACACTTCCAGTAGTATTGTATACATAGACGAAATATCCTATAGCGCTCATGAATGACCTGGGGGGCAGGGAGTTGCAATGTCAATCCAAAGGCTGGCAATTCAAATACACTAGCTTCTATGTGAGATAATGATAGACAATTTCTTTCCATGCAATTTACAGCCTCTGAAAATTTGTTGGAGGGTCTTCTATCTATTTGCAGTTAGTTCCAATTTGATTGAGATAAGTTAGGTTGAGTTGAGACTATATGAGATAATGTTTCACAACCATCACAAACTGGCAAAATTGAAAGATCTGGAACAACTAATTCTAGTATCATTGTGAAGGAAGTGGTGCTCTGATACTGATGGCTGTTGTTACTGTTATGTGCCGTCGAGTTGCCTGTGACTCATAGTGACCCTATGTAAAAAAAAGCCCTAAACCCTGCCCTATCCTGTGCCAATCTCACACTCTCAGACACACCAACTCCAATTACCCTAGTCATTTAATCAATCCACCTCATAAAGGGCCTTCCTATCCTGTGCTGTCCCTCTACCCTCCCAAGCATGCTGTCTTTCTCCGAGGACTGGTCCCTCCTTGCAACATGTCTATAGTTTGTCAGACATATGTCAGCTTCAGAATCTTTTTCTCCAAGGAACATCCTGGTTTACCCTTCTCCAGGATGAACCTGTTTGTTTTCTTAGAAGTCCATGGTATATTCAATACTCTTCTCCAACAACACAGTTCAAAGACATCAATTCTCCTCCTATCCTCCTAGTCATTGTCCAACCCTCTGACACATAGCAAGTGATTGCAAAGACTATGGCCTCTATCAGACGCACCTTAGTCATTGCTCTTCAGTACTTTGGAGAGGTCCCTAATAGCAGACTTTCCCATCACAATACATCTTTTAATTTCCTGGATGCTGGTGCCAAGAGGGTTGATTATAGAGACAAGCAAACTAAAGCTACTAAAAATCTCAATCTCTTCACCGTCTATCCTGATGCTGCCAATTGGCCCAGTGGTCAGAATCTTTGTCTTTTTGATATTGAGCCTCAATCCATATTGAAGGCTGTAGTCCTTGACATTCTGCAGTAAGTGCTTCAGGTCCTCCTCAGTTTCAGCAAGCAGCGTTGTATCATCTGCATAACACAGATTGCTGATGGATCTTCCACCAAACCTGATACTGATGGTAGAAATAAGAATTATTGCATTGGTTAAAATCTATTAAAATTAAAACCATTTAGATTATTCAACCTGGTATTTCTAGACAAACTCCTACATCCCATAAAGAAAACATTTTTCATTTTACAGGCACCTGCTTACAAAGATAATTATGTAACTTTTTCAATATGGATTATATTTAATACTAATAAACAAAGTATTGACTGAATACATTTTTCTAGTATTATGTCTTGAAATATGGTTCATATTTCTCCCAAATTCCTAGAGAATGTTTCATGAGGAAATAAATGTTTTTGAAACAATGATAGAAGAATAACTTTTTCATGTATATACACTTATGTATTTATATGCATTTGTCTGGTTTCTGGGTTGCATAAATGGTTTAATCCAAACTATGACCAAAAAACACTACAACACTGAACTACTGCCAAAAGAGAAAACAAGTCTGACTCGGAGGAAGTACAACCAGAGTGCTTAGAAGTAAGGATGATGAAACTTTGCATTATATACTTTGGAAATGTTGTCAGGAGGAACTAATCTTTGGAAAAAGATATCATGATAGGAAAGGTGATGTGTCAGATAAAGAAAGGGAGATTCTCAATGAAGCGGCTTGACATAGTGGCTGTAACAATGGACTGAAGCATGTAAAAGATTGTGAGGATGGTACAGGATGGAGCAAGGTTCAGATCTGTTGTTCATAAGGTCACTTATAAGTGGTATTTGACTCAATAGCATCTAATAACTATCAAAAAGCATGGCAGTTCGAACTCACTGACATCATAAAAGAAAATCTTGGTGATATGTTTTTATAAAGATTACAGTGAAGACTGTCATCTACAGTGGAGCCTACTTTCATAGTCAACTCTCTACTTGCCTTCATGTGCACCCTATAGTTTGGGTCTTTAAAGAAAGGACCCACCTCCTAAGAGTTCTGTTTGTGTCTGTTTGCTTCTCTTTCTGGTCTGCATTGCATACTGCTGACTGAGGTAGCAGTGTACTGAGAAGTATGTATTTTGAATCTTGCCCCAATGTCAACACATACCAGAGTAACAAGGCAGACCTCCCTATGATCCATTTGAAGTGGACCAGCACCTTCCCAATCCAGCCACTGTTGACTACTACAAGCCTAGTACGAATTGTTACAGAAGGTCTGTGCAAGGGAGTCTGTTTCCATAGTAAAGACTCTACAAGAGGGATCTGCTCCCATAAACTGCTACCACAACACAAAACCAATTCCCATAAGGTCAGATTCTCAGACCCTCAAGCCTAAGTCCAATACCAATCCTACTACCCTACTGGGTCTGAAAGTCATTGCAATAACTATATAGACTTTACAGAACTATACTCATGGTATGGGGTGTATTAAGGAAGTTAACATATTCTAATTCAGGTTGGGGCAATTTCTCAGTCATGAAAGCTTCTGAAGCTCACATGTCCTTCAGCTATTAGCTTTGTGGCGTTAGGCCAGTGTTACAAAGTTCTCTTAGTGTTGCAATTATGTTATTTCTCTCCAGTCCTCCAAGCTTGAGTGAAAGTTCCTAAGTCTGGGTCCATAGAGTAGCAGTCCCAGGATCGGCTCTGTCTCATATCAGGTTTCTGGTTCTGTGTTTCTGTGGCTTCTGCTCTGCTTCTGCTCTTGTGGGCCCTATCTTAGTGGCACAGGAATCTTTGGCCCTGAAAGACGTACAAGGTTCCTTTTCCTTGTTTGTGTTGTGATTCCTAAATTTCTGTCCATGAATCCACTCAATTTAATGTCAAGACTAGCCAATCCCCTTGAGGATATAATTGCACATCCTATTTGTATGATCCAGCTCATCCATATGGCAAAGTCAAAGTTAATGGCTAGGAAAACCATTTTGAACAATAAAACCTTGACACTGTATTAAGTATCAGAAAGATGCAAATCAGTACCACAATGGGATACAATTAAAGGTGGCTAAGACTGAGGGGGGAAGAAAGAAAGAAAAAGAGAGAGAGAGAGAGAGAGAGAGAGAGAGAGAGAAAGAAAACCAAACAAATGTTGGCAAGAATATGGAGAAATTTAGTGTTGTTATTGTATGCTAGAACCAACTCATAGCTGATCTTACAGCAGGTTTTCAGAGGTAGTAAATAGCAGGAGAGGAGCTTGCCCATCCTTCTTCTGTGGAGCAGCTGGTGGATTCTAACTGTGTGACTTTGGGATTGTAGCACAGATCTTTACTATTAGGCCACCAAAGTTCACAGGAGAAATTTGGTAGGAATGCAAAAAGCGGTACAGCAGTTGTGGGAAACAGTGTGGTGATGTTACTGTTTTCTCTAGGTTGTAGTTGGAAGACTGAATGAAGAAGGAACTCATGAACCACACAGAGTGGGTAAGAATTGGCTTAAGCAAAGTTTATTAAACTAAGTATAGAGTGAGACTCCAATGCATGAAGAAGGGGCTCCAAGAGAAGGAAGTAGATGGGTTGCTATGATTTTGAGATATTATAAGATTGGAGACTCTTATGTAGACTTGGTCTCTTATGTGGTTGGTCCATTTGAATTTTGCCACTGTTTTTTGGTTAATCACCAGAATTGGCACATAGATTTTCTCTGCCCTGTCCAATCATTTGAGTCGGCACATAGACTGTCCTTGCTTCTTGCAATTACAGGAATTGAAGTGTAGACTGTCTTTATTGCTTCCATCCACAGAAGTCTGCATAGAAACTTTCTTTTGCTTCTCCAGCAACAGTGATGGCCAATTAGCTGATCATGTATGTTATCTCCCAGTGTATAGGATGTGGATAGAAGCTTTTTTGTGCTCTGGGACCTGTAATCTCCCTTCTCTTCACTGACCTTTCTCTCAGCCTCCTCCCTAACCTCCTTTGCTCCTTTCATTACTTCCTCGAAAATGGAAAAGAATGGCAATATGATCCAGCAATCCCATTCTTGTTGTTGTTGTTGTTATGTGCCGTCGAGTCGTTTGCGACTCATAGCGACCCTATGCACAACAGCGCTAAACCCTGCTCTATCCTGTGCCAACCGCACTGCCTCTGACACACCCATCCCGATTACCCCAGTCACCGAATCAATCCATCTCTTAGAGGGTCTTCCCCTCCTGCGCCGTCTTTCCACCCTCCCAAGCATGATGTCCCTCTCCAAGGACCCGTCCCTCCTGGCAACATGTCCAAAGTATGTCAGACGAAGCCCCAGAATCCTTGCCTCCAAGGAGTAGTTTGGTTTAATCCTCTCCAAGATGAATCTGTTTGTTTTCCTGGCAGTCCATGGTACATTCAGTACTCTTCTCCAGCACCACAGCTCAAAGGCATCAACTCTCCTTCTGTCCTCCCTAGTCATTGTCCAACTCTCTGATGCATAACAAGTGATTGCAAAGACCATGGCCTTTATCAGGCGCACCTTAGTCTCCAGAGAGACACCGTTGCTCCTGAGTACTTTAGAGAGGTCCCTAACAGCAGACTTTCCCATTGCGATATGCTTTTTGATTTCCTGACTGCTGGTGCCAAGAGTGTTGACTGTGGAGCCGAGCAAACTGAAACTGTGAACAATCTCAATCTCTTTGCCATCCATCCAGACACTGCCAATTGGTCCAGTGGTGAGAATCTTTGTCTTCTTGACATTGAACCTCAGTCCATACTGAAGGCTGCACTCCTTGACCCTCTGCAGCAAGTGCATGAGGTCCTCCTCAGTTTCAGCAAGCAGGGTTGTGTCATCTGCATAACGCAGATTGTTAATAGATCTTCCACCAATCCTGATGCCACAATTCTCCTCATAGAGCCCAGCCTCTCGAATAATCTGCTCTGCATACATGTTGAAAAGGTATGGAGACAGGATGCATCCCTGGCGTACACCCTTCCCAATTTTGAACCATGCAGTGTTACCCTGCTCTGTTCTGACTACTGCCTCTTGGTAACGATTCCATTCTTAGTGATACAATTATTTTCCTTTCATCCAGATGCCTTAGCTTAATTACCAGACAACTGACATGCACAGTTGTTCTCCTTCGGTCGGAGGAGATTTATTTTTAAGATATTGAAGAGGTTTCAGTTGAGTTTTCAGTCTAAGAGGGTCTAGGAATAAAGTTCCAGTCACCTAGAAAGTGAACCAGTGACAATCCTGTGGGTCACAACAGTCTGATTCACAACTGGTCATGAGGATAGTACAGGACCAGGCAGATTTTTGTTCAGTTGTGAATGGAGCCGCCATGCATCAGAGCTGGTGGGACAGCATCACACAGCAGAAGAAAACTGTGTTCTTGCTTGGGAAGCTTTCTCTCTTCCTTCCTGAAAGTTCTGAAGACCTTCACTATTTTCTTCCCATAAGTTGCTAGTATTTTAATGTTATTCTGTAAGCTTTTCTACACTGATGACCTGAGTTCAGGTAAGTGATATTATTTCTACTTTTTTCTTACAAATTCTTAATAGACTCAGTGTTGTCTGTTTCTACCTAATCTCCTTGCAATGATGAGAAGATTCTGGAGGGCTCTATTCTCTGTGGTCAGCCACATGTCCTTGGTTTTATTTGGCTTCCAACAGTATTCTTTTAATTTTGAAAAAAATTTCATTTACTTTTTAATTCATTTTTTTACAAGTGCCATAGGTAATTTCTCCCCTTCCTTAGTAAAATGATTTTTCCCTGATTTCACAAACTATAAATCTTTTATCTCAATTTGTTGCATAGTAAAGGCATTGGCATGTATTATCTAAAATCCTTAGGTTTAATTTTTTTCTTTGCAGAACAGATGCATGAGAAAGGTACCTCAGAGCTGTATTTTGCATTTTCATGATTATGAGTGAGGACAAGCATAATTTCATGTCTCTTGGTCACTATGTTTATTTTTCTGTGAATGATTATACAAAGCCTTTGCCCATATTGCTACTGAATTGTCATGTTGTTTATTTTATTTTCATTTTTTTCCTCCTACAGTGTTTCATATTTATTGCCTTATACTTGCATACAAAGCAATTTAAAGTACCATGATTTGGCTCTTTAAACTGCCTTCTTTTTTAAAATAGAAATTTTTATTTTATACTGGTTTGCTTTCAAAGTTCGCATATATTTTTTTTATCACTTCAGATCTTTCCCATTTCTTTTGCCCACCCCACTCTCAACTCATCAAATTGTGTGACCCTATGATTATCTCTCCTTCCCATCCTCACTCTCTGCTCTTACCTCCCCACTTTGGATCCTCATACACATTTTATTAGTTATCAATTTCTACAATAATGGTCTTCCTATATTTGTCCTTATGGAACTGAATTAGTTCACTTAGTATAACACTCTCAAGTCCCTCCCAAGTTAGATAGTGATTTTCAAAATCATTCCTCCTGTGTACAGCATAGTATTCCATCGTATGAATGTACCATAATTTCTCAATCCATTTGATTGTGGTTAGACATCTGGGCTGTTTCCATGTTCTTGTGATGGTGAATAATGCTGCTAGTCATTGTCCAACTCTATGATTGCAAAGACCATAGCCTGTATCAGATGCACCTTAATCTCCAGAGTGACACCATTGCTCTACAGCACCCTGGAGAGGTCCCTAACAGCAGACTTTCCCATTGCAATACGTTTTTTTATTTCCTGGCTACTGGTGCCAAGAGTGTTGACCGTGGAGCCAAGCAGACCGAAGCTGTGAACAATCTCAATCTCCTCACCATCCATCCTGATGCTGCCAATTGCTCCAGTGGTGAAAATCTTTGTCTTCTTGACATTGAGCCTCAATCCATACTGAAGGCTGCAGTCCTTGACCCTCTTCAGCAAGCATTTCAGGTCCTCCTCAGTTTCAGCAAGCAGGGTTGTGTCATCTGCATAACACAGAGATTGTTAATAGATCTTCCACCAATCCTGATGTCACACTTCTCATCTCTCCCTATCTCCTTTCCACTAAGCCACCAAAACTCTCTTATCACATGTGGGATTTCTTTTTCTTATTATCATGTAATAAAAATCTAATCCTGTTTCTAATGGTTCACAAATTGCCTCAAAATTGTTCATGGAATAATTGATATTTTCTCCTCTAATTTGTTATGCTCATTTTTCCTACACTTTATATCTCTAAATATGTCTCAGATATTTCTGGCATGTTATTTTAACAGTTTAATATATTTAATTCTTTCTTGTAGATGTCCTTAGGTTCCCTGGAGTTGACTAAGACTCATAACCATATGAACAACAGATCCAAATGTTACCCTGTCCTGCACAAGGTAACAGACTCTGCCATCCTCAAGCCCATTGTTGCAGTCACTGTGCCAATTCACCTCACTAGAGGTCTTGATATCTTTCACTGACCTCCTACCTTTCCCAGAATGATGTCTTTTTCTAAGGATCTGCCCCTCTTCACAACATGCTAGAAGGATGTGAATTAGGGTTTCACCGTCTTTGCTTACAGGAACACTCTAGTTGTCCTTCCTCCAAGACAGACTTGTTTGTTCTTTTGGCAGTCCAAGGGATATTCACTGCTTTTATTTAACACAACAGTCAATTGATTCTTCCTCTCTCACCCTTATTCATTGTCCAATTTTCAGATGCGTAGGAATTAATTAAAAATACCGTTATTTGGACTAGGTGCACCTTGGTCTTTAAAACGATACCCTTGGGAGAAGTGACTGGAACTTCCTTGGGTAAAGGTCCCTCTATTTGGGAATCCTCGTCTCTGCTGTTGTGGGGGGCTAACCCAAGGGTCAAACAGGACAAATGAGTTTGTGACAGAGAGCTACAAGCAGGGGGAAATTTTTCTCAGCTTTCTCAGCTGGTATGTTGAGCTGCAAGAAAGAAAGAAAGCGGCCTTAATAGTGGAATGCATTTGGGGTGGGGGAGTCAGGGGCAGGGGCAGGGGGATTGTATAACAATGAAGAAGTTTATCTTTTGCTTTTCAAAGAGAGGAGGGAACTGGGGAGAGGGGGATAAAGAAAAAAGTGTGATAATGAATGAATGAAAATCCAAAATCTCTGTAAATATTCATTAATATTAATATTAATAAAATAAAACAAACAACAACCAAAAAAAAACCCTAGAGAGTGGAGCACCTAGTTTCACACCAGTCAACTATTCCTTGGACAAAAGAGGACAATAGAATTTGGGAGAAAGAATTACAATACTCGGGAATTCCAGCAGGACTGCAATGCGGACCAGAGAGATTGTGAAGGCCTTTAGGAAAGGCAAATTTTCCCACAAGAGTGGCTCACTCCATGGATTGAATATTTTATACAGGCAACTAAGCAATAAGATAGTAAAGATAAGAACTATTGACAACGTATGCAGAAACAATAGAAAAAGCCTAATACATCAATTAAAACGTCATGTAATGTCCAGAAAGCAGTAGGTAACTTCAAACACTAGATGTAAATAAAAACCACAATGAGATACCACCTCACCCAGTAGCAGTTGCAAGGTTTAGGAGAACAGCAAGCAATAAATGTTGGAGAGGATATGGAGAGCTGGCAACTACCATATACTGTTGGTGCGGTTGTGAAATGGTACAATCACTCTGGAAGGTAGTTTGACATTTCCTACAAAAGCAACATAGAAACTCCATATGACTGAGTTATTCCACTCATAGGAATATAAGCCAAGGAAGTTAGAACTGAGATACAAATTGATATTTGCACACCAATGTTCATAGTAGCATTACTCACCATCTTAAGGACATGTAAACAACCCAAATGTCCAACCACAGCCAAATGGATTGAGAAATTGGGTACATTCGCACCATGAATACTATGCAGCACTCAAGAGGAATTATTTAGAAAAGTACTACATAACTTGGGATAGATTGGAGAGCATTATGCTGAGTGAACTAGCTCAGTCTTATAAGACAAATATTGCATAAGACCATTATTGTAAAAATTGAAGGACAACTAGTAAAGTATATATGGAAATCAAAGGAAGGAAAAGGTGGGAGCAGAGCTGTAAGGATGGGTAGAGGCAAAATCATAGAGTTGCACAATTTAGTGAGCAGAGGGAGGGAATAAACAAAATGGGAAAGATCTGGTGGGTACCTTAAAAGACAGGTTAATGGTGGGCATAGTCGGATGGTGATTAATTTTGTAAAACATAATGAATGAGAAAGATTGTATGAAATACTGTGAATGAAGAATAGCGTGAAACACAATGTATATGAAGTTTGTAAGCAAATCAATATAAAACAATTTAGAAAAAATGATACCCTTGCTCTTTAGCACTTAGGATAGTTCTTTGATAGTAGATCTTCTCAATGCAATGTCCTTTAATTTCCTGACTACTGCCACAATGGGTGTCAATTGTGAATCCTTCAACCTCAATCTCTTCTCCTTCCATAATATTGCCTATTTACCCAGTGTTGAAGACTTTTGTTTCTTGATGTTAAAATGTAATCCATACTGAAGGTTGCAGTTGTTGACTTTTCTTGTAGTTGTTATTATGTTCCATCACTTATAGCAACCCTATGAACAATGGTTTTGAGTGGTGATTTTGGCAGTAAGTAATTAAAATCTTCTTCGCTTTCTACAAGATTGTGTCGCATGCATAATGCACATTATTGCAAAGAGTTCCTCAAATTATGATATTAAATTCTTCTCTGTATAGTCTATCTTCTCAAATTATTTGCTCAGCATACAGATTAAATAGATCCAGTTTTAGGATGTGACCTGATACTCACTAAAAGCATTCCTTGTTGAAACTGGCTTCACTAGCCATTGGCTTTGACTAGAGTGTGGATGAGTAGGAATATGTGAATAGTGTGTGTTAGCCTATCCACTAGGAGATTAGGTAGTCTCTCCATTAAATTGAGCATATCTATCTAAAATATTTTTATTGGCCATTAAATACACATAGTGTGTAAAAAAAGCTTGGTGTCTATAAAAGATAAGTAATGAAAGCATAGTATATGCTATCTGGGTAGGGACAAAATGGTAGGTGGAGGGAGAGAGTAAAGGAAATGGGGGAAATGGGATAGAGCTGATGGGGACCTAAAAAGACAGGGTAATGATGGGCATGGCTTTTCTCTATTGTTTGGCCCCCGGTTCTGCCCGTGCCAATTCCTATCTCCCCCGTTCTGCCCGCACCGCTGCGCCAAGATCGTTCCAGGGCTGCGCAGAGGGGAGAAGGAGGGATCCGCGTGGGCAGAACGGGGGAGATAGGATTCACAGTGGGCAGAACAGGGGCCAAACAATAGAGAAGTGACTAGCGGGAAAAGCCTTTCCATGCCCACAGGTACAAAAGGCCGAAGGCTGTGCCAAGATCATTCGGGCCCTCGGGCCTGTGGCCCTGGCACCAAGAAGGAAAAACACAATCTATACATCAGTTCTACAGGACACATCAACCTCCCTTCAGAGACATTACCACTAAAATTAAGAGATACTGTTCACAGCATAAGAAATTGTCAGTAGCTGATGTGTTTGGAATCACAGAAGCCAAGAAAACTTCAGATACAAGCTGTCAGATTAAGGGTTGGGCAATGGGAGATAAATGATGAAGGGATTCTGTAGAAGTGAAGGGGTATCCTGGTGGAGGGTGGAGGTGGGAAATAAGTGGGTCTACACATTGAACCAAGGGCAGGGACAACACTGTAACTAATGGTTAACTCCACAATGAGGGATTTCTCATTCTCTGTTCTATAAATTACTTGTCTGTCAGATACTCCTCTAAATCTGAACATTCAGGTTAAGACAGACTAGGAAGAAGGTTTGGCCATCCACTTCTGAAATAGTAGGCCTCTGAAAACCCTATGTACAACAGAACAAACTAACAGAGAGGGTAACGAGGTAGAACTTTCAAGTTTGGAAATACATAGGAAGAGGAACATCTGTAAGCAGATACAAGAGATTGGAACATGGAATATGAGAACCATGGATGTAGGAAAAATTAGACATTGTTAGGAAAGAAATGGAACGCATAAGTATTGACATACTAGGCATTGGAGAGATGAGATGGACCGGCATGTGGCATTTTGAGTCAGATGGTCATGTGATATATTACACCGGAGATGAAAAAGCGAGGAAAAATGGAGTTGCTTTCATAGTTAAAAAAGTAATTTCTAGATCCATCTTGAAGTACAACACTGTGAGTGACAGGATAATATCCATACACTTACAAGGAAGTCCAGAGAATACTACTATCATTTAGATATATGCACCAAAAACCAGAGCCAAAGAAGAAGAAATAGATGATTTCTACCAACTTTTACAGTCAGAGATAATGGGTGGCTGGAACGCAAAAGTTGGGAACAGAGAAGAAGAATCAGTAGTTGGAAAACATGGACTTGGTGAGAGAAATGGAGCTAGAAATAGAATGATTGAATTTTGCACAATCAATGACTTATTCATTGCAAATATGCTTTATAAGAAACAAACGCAGGTTATACACATGGATTTCACCTGATGGTATGCACTGGAATCAGATCGATTACATATGTGGAAAAAAACACTGGAGAAGCTCAATAGCCGCTGTGAAAACAAGGCCAGGAGCTGATTGTGGAACAGACCACCAGCTACTCACATGCAAGTTCAAGTTGAAGCTGAGGAAAATTAGACCGAATCCATGGGAACCAAAATATGACTTTGAGTCTATCCTACCTGAATTTCAGAACCATCTCAGGAACAGATTTGAGGCCTTGAACACAAATGAGCAAAGACCTAATGAGTTGTGGGAGGATGTCAAATGTATCATCCAGGAAGAGTGCAAGCAGTCATTACAAAGACAGAAGAGAAAAAAAAAGACCAAAATGGATGTTAGAAGAAACTCTGAAGATTGCACTGGAACGCAGAGAAGCCAAAGCACAAGGAAGAATTGAAGACACTAAAGAGCTGAACAGAAAATTCCAAAGGGCAGCACCGAATGACAAAGAAAAATATTACAATGAAATGTGCAAGGAGCTGGAGTCCGAAAATCCAAAGGGCTGAACTTGCTCAGCATTTCTCAAGCTCAAAGAACTGAAGAACAAATTTAAATCTCGAGTTGCTATAATCAAGGATGCTTTAGGTAAAATATTAAATGATTCAGGAAATATTAAAAGAAGATGGAAAGAATATACTGAGTCACTGTATCAAAATGAACTGGCAGACACAGAAGAATTTAATGAAATAACGTATGAGCAAGAGCCTATGGTGATGCAGGAAGAAGTTCAAGCTGCTTTGAAGGAAATAGCAAAAAATATGGCCCCAGGAATAGCCGGTATGCCAATTGACGTATTTCAGCTCACAGATGCTACCCTGCATGTGCTCACCAAGTTGTGCCAAGAAATCTGGAGTAGAACCACTTGCCCACTTGACTGGAAGAGATCTATATTTGTTCCCATTCCAAAGAAGGGTGACCCAACAGAGTGTGAAAACTATAGAACAAACTTATTGATTTCACATGCAAGCAAGATTCTACTGAAGATTATCCAAAAACGACTGGAGCAACACATCAGCAGAAAACTGCTAGAAGTCCAGGCTGGGTTTAGAAGGGGTCGTGGTACTAGGGATATTGTAGCTGATGTTAAATGGATCTTATCTGAAAGCAGGAAATACCAGAAGAATGTCTATCTGTGTTTCATTGATTATGCAAAGGCATTTGACTGTGTGGATCATAACAAACTGTGGCTGACTCTGAGAAGAATGGGAATCCCAGAACACTTGATCGTTCTAATGCGAAACCTATACTTGGACCAAGAGGCAGTAGTCAGAACAGAGCAAGGAAACAATGCAGGGTTCAAAATTGGGAAAAGTGTACTCCAGGGAAGTGTCCTATCTCCATACCTTTTCAACATGTATGCAGAACAGATTATCCAAGAGGCTGGGCTCTATGAGGAGAAGTGTAGCATCACGATTGGTGGAAGATCTATTAACAATCTGCTTTATGCAGATGACACAACCCTGCTTGCTGAACTGAGGAGGACCTGAAGCGCTTGCTGCAGAGGGTCAAGAACTGAAGCCTCCAATATGGATTGAAGCTCAATGGCAAGAAGACAAAGATTCTTGGTGTGTGGACAGAATCCGGGACTGACTGACAGACGGACAGCTGCCGTGCACTAGAGTACCCAGTGATGTTCAAGCAAGGAGTTGTTCAGCTTCCAAATGCTCGTTGATATACCACCTTGCATAATATCATACTGAAGGAACATACCTTTTCCTAGAAAACTATGAGCATAACAGAAAAGTGTCATTGACTTTGAATTAAATTTGAACCTGGCCCCTGAACAGCTACAGGATTTGGCAGCTGAATCAATGTTATCAGATGAGTTAGAATCCAAACCAGAGCTCCTGGTACAATTTGTTCAGAACCCTTCCATCACCCTAGGACATGGGCTAGTGGAATCAGAAACTAAAGACATTACTTGCTTGTCCCTCCTTCCAGTGACTGAGGCCTCAGAATGCAACCAGCTACTGTTACCAGATGATACTCCAAATCATACTAACTCTTCCAAGGAGGTTCCTTCTTCTGCTGTGTTTAGAAGCCTTCAGGTGAATGTGGGCCCAGATGGAGAGGAGAAGAGGGCTCAGACTGTACAGAAGTCCTCGGAGTTTTTGTCAACTCCAGAGTCTCCCAGCTTGTTGCAAGATCTACAGCCAAGTGATAGTACTTCTTTTATTATTCTCAACCTAACAAGAGCAGGTCTGGGCTCTTCAGCTGAGCATTTAGTATTTGTACAAGATGAAGCAAAAGATTCAGGGAATGATTTCCTCTCTGGTGAGAGCACAGACAGTAGTATTCCGTGGTTCCTCCGAGTGCAGGAATTGGCCCATGACAGTCTAATTGCTGTTACTTGTGCACAATTGGCAAAGAATGCAAAAACCAACAATGGGGAAACTGTAAACCTTGGCTCTGGTGATGGACAACCCAAAGACTCAGGGCCCCTTCCTCAAGTGGAGAAGAAACTGAAGTGTACCGTTGAAGGCTGTGACTGGACATTTGTGTGGCCAGCCCACTTCAAGCACCACCTCAAAACTCATCAAATTGACCGCTCCTTCATACGTCCAGCAGAAGGCTGTGGGAAAAGCTTCTATGTACTTCAGAGGCTGAAGGTGCACAAGAGAACCCACATGGGGAGAAGCCCTTTATGTGCCCCGAACCTGGTTGTGGTAATTAGTTCACAACCGCTGGAAACCTGAAGAACCACTTCCGCATCCACACAGGAGAGAAGCTATTCCTTTGTGAAGCCCAAGGGTGTGGCCATTCCTTTGCTGAGTACTCTAGCCTCCTCCAAAAGCATCTGGTGGTTCACTCAGGAGAGAAGCCACATCAGTGCCAAGTGTGTGGGAAGACCTTATCTCAGAGTGGGAGCAGGAATGTGCATATGAGAAAGCATCACTTACAGATGGGAACCCCTGGGAGGCAAGAACAGGAGCAAACTGCAGAGCCACTCATGGGCAGTAGTTTGACTGAAGAGGCTTCAGTACCCAGTAAAAACCTGGTGTCTATGAATTTCCAGCCCAGCCTTGGTGGAGAGTCCTTGAACCTACCAAATACCAGTTCTATTCTGAGAGTTGATGATGAGGTGCTTGATGAAGGACCCCCATGTCCTCTGTCTTCAGTACATCAGGTGACACATCACTTGGTGAACATGCAGTCAGGGAGGCAGTCCCATGAGGTCTCTGTCTTAACTGCAGTAAACCCACAAGAGTTACTGAACCAAGAAGATTTAACTGAACAACGGACATGAGTGTGGCGCTCACTCCTGGACGAGCAGCTCTTTCCAATCCCAGAGTGCACACAGTGGGGATAAGGAAGGCTCACAGTCTGCCAGAACCAAAACGAATCTGTGAAGGATAAAACCCCACATTTGCACTGTTCATCTTCCCTAACATACAAGATGAATATATGAGGGCTCCTCTTCAAACTGCCACAGGATTCACAGAAGGAACAAAGCAGTGAATATGGGCTGGGTAATTGTACCTACCTCTCATCCCACTGCAGAATTTTGGGATGGACTTTTCCCAGAAGTGTTAGTTGACGTTTATCTGACTATTAAGGGGAGGTTTTCCTTTAAAGAGTTTTCGTCCCAGACTCGGCTGTCTTTTTCAAATAGATTAACTAAGTCCTGCCACCAACCATAAAACTTCACCTGGAATTTGTGCTTTCAAGATGCCTGTTGCTTTGGAGAAGGGAGTAAATGTCAGTTCTGTTGTAACATTCTCCCTGTGGCAACCTGAGTGTGAGACTCTCTGCCACTGGGCTGCAAAAAAAGAAAATCAATTACTTAAATCCTCCCTTGGCTGCAGGCTGAGGTTACTATCTTTTCCTGTACACCTTGACTTGGTCACTTTGCTTTCTTCGTTTATGGAACATAGTAAGTAACATGTTAAGAGGGATTTTGGTTTTATTTTAATTTTTAAAAAATCACATAATATAGAGCTTCAGTTGTTTTCCCTTAAAATAAACAAAAGGGCCCAGTAAAAAAAAAAAAGAAAGAAAGACAAAGATTCTCACCACTGAACCAACTGGCAGCATCAGGATGGATGGTGAAGAGATTGAGATTGTTCACAACTTTAGTCTGCTTGGCTTCAAGGTCAACACTCTTGGCACCAGTAGCCAGGAAATCAAAAAATGTACTGCGATGGAAAAGTCTGCCATTAGGGACCTCTCCAAAGTACTGAAGAGCAATGGCGTCACTCTGGAGACTAAGGTGTGTCTGATACAGGCCATGGTCTTTGCAATCACTTGTTATGCATCAGAGAGTTGGACAATGACTAGGAAGGATAGAAGGAGAATTGATGCCTTTGAGCTGTAGTACTGGAGAAGAGTATTGAATGTACCATGGACTGCCAAGAAAACAAACAGATTCACCCTGGAGAGCGTAAAACCAGGCTGCTCCTGGGACACAAGAATTCTGGGGCTTCATCTGACATACTTTGGACACGTTGTAAGGAGGGAGAGATCCTTGGAGAGGGACATCATGCTTGGGAGGGTGGAGGGATGGCACAGGAGGGGAAGACCCTCTATGAGGTGGATTGATTTAGTGACTGGAGTAATCGGGATGGGTGTGTCAGAGGCAGTGTGACTCGTACAGGATAGAGCAGGGTTTAGTGCTGTTGTACATAGGGTCGCTATGAGTCTCAAGTGACTCGATGGCACATAACAACAACAACAATGATGGGCATAGTCCAAAGGTGATTAATTTTATAAGATATAATGTATAGGAATGATTGTATGAAACACAATGCAAATGAAGAATAGTGCGAAAAAGAATATATACTTATTTGTAAGCAAACCAATATAAAATAATTTTTTAATTGTAAATAAGCTTCACATTAGCATTTTTAAATGATACTTAGTGTGAGAGTTCACAATATTGTAGAACACATGTAATAGACGAGCAAGAGAAAGAAGAACAAAAACAACAGCACACAGGTTTTGTTTGATCTAACAATATAAATGTATAATCTTATTCAATAGTTAACTCCAAAAGGGCAAGAAATGCAGATGAAGGAAGTTTCAGAAAAATAGTTTTAGCACTAAATGGCATATTGTAATTGCTACTTTAGTCTTAACTTTGTACAGAAAAACTTACAGAAAGAAAAATATGAAGTATAATCAAGTTCAATTGTTCTGTGTTGTTGTTTTTATGCAGGGTCAACTAGATTGACCCACAGCTATTGGACTGTGCTATATCCTGAGTCAATAACAATGCTCCCAACACTCTCATCCTAATTACCCCAGTTACTGTGTTAGTCCATCTAATTCAGGGTCTTCCTCTCCTACCTTGTCTCTCCACTCTTCTAAGAATGATGTAATTCTCCAAGAACTGGTTCCCTCCTGGCAATATGCCCAAATTATGTGAGATGGAGCTTCAGAGTCCTTGTCTCCAAGAAGCAGCTTAGTTTCACCCTCTCCAATTTTGTTTTGGAAGAAATAAAAAGTTTCTCTAAGATTAAGAAATTATTTAACACTCCAAAGAAATTACTATCTTTGTGCAAATCAAGCTTACTTTACATAGTCTACTCTCTACAACTACCAGAAGTCCAAGCAGGATTTAGAAGAGGCTGAGGCACCAGGGTTATCATTGCTGATGCCAGGATGAATCCTGGCTGAAAGTAAAGAATACCAGAAGAGTGTCTATTTGTGCTTTTTTGACTCTGCAAATGCATTTGACTGTGTGAATCATAACAAATTATAGCTAACATTGAAAAGAATGGGAATCCCAGAACATCTAATCATTCTTATACAAAACCTAGACCTAGACCAAGAGGCTGCTGTGTGAACAGAGCAAGGGAATACTGCATAGTTTAAAATTAAGAAAGGAATGTGTCAGGGTTGTAGCCTCTCCTCATAGCTTTTCCCTCTGTATGCTGAGCAAAGTATTCACAAATCTGGCATCTGTGAAGAAGAATGTGGCATCAGGACTAGAGTGAGTTATTCAATGACACAATCTTGCTTGCTGAATGTGAGGAGAATTTAAAGCTCCTGCTACTGAACAGTAGAGAATGTAGTCTTCAATACGGATTGCAACTCAGTGTCAAGAAAACAAATATTCTTACCACTGGATCAATAGACAACATCATAGTGATGTTGTTGCTGTTGTTATGTGCTGTCAAGTATGTCAAGTAGCCTGAGACTCATAGTGATCCTATGTACAACAGCCCTAAACCCTGCTCTATCCTGTGTCAATTTTATTGTCTCTGACACACCTACTTTCATTACCCCAATCACTGAATCAATCCATCTCATAGAGAGTCTTCCTCTTCTGCACTGTCTCTCCACCATCCAAAGCCTGATGTCCCTCTCCCAGGACTGGTCCCTCCTTGCAACATGTCCAAAGTATGTCAGACTAAACTTCAGAAACCTAGCCTCCAAGGAACAGCTTGGTTTAACCCTCCCTAATACAAACCTATCAGTTAGTTCTCTTAGCAGTCCATGGTACAGTCAATACTCTTATCCAGCATCATAGCTCAAAGGTGTCAATTTTCCTTCTATCATCCCTAGTCATTGTCCAGCTGTCTGATGCATCGTAAATTATTGCAAAGACCATGGCCTATATCAGGTACACCTGAATCTCCAGACTGACATCATTGCTCTTCAGTACTCTGGAGAGGTCCCTAACAGCAGATTTTCCCAACGCAATACTTCTTTTAATTTCCTGGCTGTTGGTGCCAAGAGTGTTGATTGTGGAGCCAATCAAACTAAAGCTGTTTACAATCTCAATATCTTCACCATCCATCATGGTGCTTCCAAATAGCACAGAGGTGACAATCTTTTTTTTTCTTCTAGATATTGAGCTTCATTCTATATTGATTGCTGCAGTCCTTACCCTTCTGCAGCAAGCACATCAGTTCCTCCTCAGTTTCAGCAAGCAGGGTTGTGTCATCTGCATAATGCAGTTTGTTGATAAGTCTACCTCCAATACTGATGGCACATTTCTTCTCATAGAGCCCAGACTCCCAGATAATCTGTTCCGCATACAGATTGAAAAAGTATGGAGATAGGACACATCCCTGGCATACGCCCTTCCCAATTTTGAACCGTACAATACTTCCTTGCTTTTTTGTGATGGCTGCCTCCTGGTCCAAGTACAGGTTTAACATAAGTACAATCAAATGTTCTGGGATTCCGATTCTTCTCAGAGTCAGCCACAGTTTGTTGTAGTTCACACAGTCAAATGCCATTGCATAGTCAATGAAACACAAATAGACATTTCTTTGGTATTCCCTGCTTTCAGCCAAGATCCATCTAACATTAGCTACAATATCCCTAGTATCAGTTCCTCTTCTAAACCCAGCCTGTACTTCTAACTATTCCCTGTTGATGTGCTGTTCCAGTCATTTTTGGATCATTTTCCACAGAATCTTGCTTGCCTGTGATATTACTGATATTGTTCAATAATTTCCACACTCTGTCAGATCACCTGTCTTTGGAATGGGAACAAATATAGATCTCTTCCAGTTAGTAGGCCAGGTGATTGTCCTCTAGGTTTCTTGAAACAACTTGTAATAGATGAAGAAAAGATTGAAGTGGTCAATGATTACATCTTACTTGGATCCACAGTCAGCATTCTTGGTACTAGCAGTCAGGAGGTCAGGAGATGTATTGCACCAGGAAAGTTTGCAGTCATGGACCTCTCCAAATTGTTAAGGAACAATGAAGTCAATTTGAGGACTAAGGTGTACCTGATTCAGGTGATGATATTTTCAGTCCTTTTGTTATGCATCTGAGAACTTGACAATGACTAAACATAATAGAAGAATTGATGTTTTTCAGCTGTAGTGTTGGAGATGAATACTGAATATCCCACGGACTGCCAAAAGCACAGCCAAAGTGTTCCTTGGAGGCAAAGATAATAAAACTTCATCTCACACACACTTCAGGCATGTTGCTAGGAGAGGCTATTTCTTGGAAAGGGTCATTATGCTTGGAAATGTGGAGGGTTGGCAAGAGAAAGGGATATCAACCAGATGGATGGACATAGTGGCTGCTGCAATGGGCTCAAGTATGTCAGAAAGTATAAGGATGGCACAAGATAGGACAGGATTCAAATCTGTTGTTCATAGTGTGACTCAACAGCACCTAACAACAATAATAACAGCCCTCTATAAATCTATGTTATTGCTGTTGTTTTGGTTGTTGAGTACTGTTGAGTCAAAACCAACTGATAGCTGACAATGGGTTTTCAGAGGTGGTAAGTCTCACTGGAAGAGATGGTCCATCTTTCTTTCATGCAGCACCTGGTGCAATGGAACTGAGTACCTTTTGGTTGGAAGCCTATCAGAGCTTCTTAGTGACTAAATAGTGGTGACTATGTAATAAAAATTTTTTAAGAATCCAATAACAAATTATTTTGTGTGCAATCCCTGAATATCATACGAGCAATGAGTAAAGGAGACCAAAGAATTGATTCCTTTGTACCTTACTTGACATTCAATTGATATCTTTCTTGACAAAGAACACGAAATATATCATGGAGTGCTAAAAGGACAAATATATCTTGGAAGAATTCTACCCAAATGTGCCCTGGAAATAAGCATGTAAAGACTTCATCTTACATGGTTTGCATATTTTATCCGAAGTTGTCAGTCTTTGGAGAAAGAAATAATAGTGAAAAAGGAGAGCCTCAATGAGATGAGTTGACACGATTGTCATTACTTAAGCACTGCAGAGATTGTATAGTTAGATGACACAGGACAGTTGTTGCACATATGGTCACTGGGAATTGAAGTTGATGTGATGGAACCTTAAAACAACAACATAGTGATCCGAACATAAGATTTGTTGTTTTGGAATGTCATTGAGTTAACACTATGGTTGGCCTATCTTATGCCATCCTCATCATCTTCAAGCAAACCTGAAGAGATTGAGATTGCTCACAGCTTCAGTTTGCTTGGCTCTAAAATCACACTCTTGGCACTAGCAGGGAGGATATTAAAAGACGACTTGCATTGGGAAAGTCTGCTGTCAGAAACATCTTCAACATACTAAAGAGCAAAGATGTCAATCTGGAGACTAAGGTGTGCCTGATCCAGGCCATAGTCTTTACATTTACTTGCTATACATCAGAATCAGACAATCCTATCTAGGGATTACAGAAGGAGAATTGATGCCTTTGAGCTGTGGTGCTGGAGAAGAGTATTGAATATACCATGGACTTCTAGGAGAACAAACAGGTTCGTCCTAGAGAGAGTGAGACCAGGCTGCTTCTTGGAGGTAAGGATTCTGAAGCTTCATCTGACATATTTTGGACATGTTGCAAGGAGGGGCCAGTCCTTAGAACAAGATATCATGCTTGGGAGGGTGGAGGGACAGCACAGGAGAGGAAGATCTCAATGAGATGGATTGATTCAGTGATTGGGGTGATGGAGTAGGTATGTCAGAGACAGTGAGGTTTCCTCAGGATAGAGCAGGGTTTAGGGCTGTTGTATATAGGGTCATTATGAGTTACAGCCAACTCGACAGTGCAAAACAACAACAACAACTTCTTCAATATACTTGAGCCCATGTTACAGTCACTGTATCAGTCCATTATGTGAACTTCAGAATTGTCTGTTCATCAGAAAATTGTTAAATATACAGAAATCCTTAAATAATTCCAAAGCATAGAAAATGAGAAAATGTGGGCAGTAGAAGCTATCAACACCATTAACATTAAATTCCATGCTTCTTGAAAAAAAAAGTAAAATACCAAAATTTAATAATTTTCATGAGAAAAATAAATTTTAATACTCCCATTTGATTAACAAGAGTACTCAGAAGCTCAAATTAGTTACTTAAGGGGAGTCAGTAATATGTCTTCTCAGTACTATTCCTGAAACTAAAAAAACAAAAGTGTCGTTTTGGGCAAATAAAACTGAAATACTTAAAAGGGGTTGAAAGAAATTTTTTAAATGAAATTTTTGTACTAGTTTACTTACAAAGTTTGTATACATTGGTTTAAGGTGCATAATGTTGAAAAAAGGAAGATTTTTTTATTTTTGACTAGTTTATATACAAAATTCTAATACATTATTTTTAAGAACAAATTCTTTCAATTTCCCTTACCCTAGCCCCATCAAGTTGTACAACCCAATGATTAATTGCCCCCCTGCACTTCCTCACCCCTCTTCTAATACCCTCTCCTACCTAGTGTTTGTGTTTTAACTTCAATTAATATGGATTTAATTTTTTGTTGGAATTTTTCATTCCTGAAAAAAAGCAGCAACAGTTTTTCCACCTGGGCAAGTAAAACTGCCAGGGAGATGCATTCATCTCAGTCATTCTTTTTTTTTTTTTTTTTTTTACTGTAAACAAACATGAAAGAACTGAATGAACACTAAAACACAGCTTGCCATGTCCAACAAATCTTTCCAGGACCTTACAGATGGATTGAAGTAGAATAGAGTCCAGATTTATTTCATGCATTAGCCAACATAAAATAGCTAAATAGAAAACCCAGGAAGTAAATAGACCATTATGAAACTATCTGTAGAAATTGAGGAGAAAGTATTGGATAATGGAGACAGGAATTAACCACAGAGTAAATTACTTCTGAGTACCAGGCCTTCCAGATAGCCCTCTGCTTGGCTCGTATCAGCTGCTCGACTCATCCTGTCTCAGAAGCAAAAGGAAGTGGGCATTTTGTCATAGGTGAAAGCAGCTGTCATTGCACAATCAGAGCAAGAACAAATGGAAATAGAAGTAAGTACATCTGTAGACAGAAAATTTGTAAAAATTCTGTCCTCAAATATCAAACGTTGAGTAATTACTAAAATAACTGTTAAGTCTAAAATAATTATTTCCCTAAAGACATTATCAGTCCTAATTGTTGTTGTTGTTGTTGTTGTTAACAACCATCAAGTCAACAACAAATCATGCCAGTCCTACGAACAACAGATTCAAATCTTGACCTATCCTGTGCCATTCTTAGAATCTCAAGTCCATTGTTGTAGCCACCATATCAATTTGTTTCCTTTAAGGCCATCAGCCTTTTGACTGACCCTCAACTTTCCCAAGCATGTTTTATTCCGAGGATTGGCATCCTTATTCATTTGTCTAGTTTGTTTTCTTTTATATTGATTTGCTTACAAAGTTCATATACTTTGTGTTCCACAATATTCTTCATTCACACTGTTTCATATAATCATTTCCATTCATTATATTTTAGAAAATTAATTAACATTGAATTAAACTCATCAATGATCTGTTCTTTCCAGATTTGCACTGGAACTTACCCATTTCTTTTACGCATTCCTCCCTCTGCTCATTAAATTCTGTGACTCTATGATTTCCCTCCTCCTTATCCACACTCTTCTGCACCTGCCCTCTCCCATCTTGGATCCTCATACACATTTTACTAGTTATCTTTCTTAGCAGCATTATTCACCATTGCAATAACATGGAAATAGCCCAAATGCCCAACCACAGTAGAACGGATTGAGAAATTGTGGTACATTCACACATTGGAATACTATGCAGCACTCAGGAGCAATGATTTCGTAAATTACTAAACTTGGGAGGGACTGGAGAGAATAATACTGAGTGAACTAACTCAGTCTCATACAAACAAACACTATATAAGACCATTTGTCTGTTCTTTTAGCTATCCATGGCATATTCAACACTCTTCACCCAATTGTGGTAGACAAAAAAGCTTGGCTTACAGTAGTGTTAACACAACCATTCATGTTTCATTCTACTACTCTGCTGATGATACTAGATTAATCAGAAGTAGTTATTATTGACATGTACTTTGAGTCAGAATCAACCTAGGAAATACAACCAGAAAGGCAGCGTCTCTTCCTTGAGAAACTGTTATTTTAACAGAAACACATGAGGACCCATGAGGTGTTAGCTGAGCCACTATAAAGGTTTGACCCTAAAAAAAGTGCACCAACTAATTTCTGAGGTCCCAGACACTGTTCTTCTACCTTCTTCTAGATGCCTGATTGCTTCTTCTTCTTGTTATGTGCCATAGAGTCGCTTGAGACTCATAGCAACCCTATGTAAAATAGCCCTAAACTCTTCTCTGTCCTGTGCCACTCGCACTGTCTCCAATACACCCATCCCGATTACCCCAGTCACCGAATCAATCCACCTCATAGAGGGCCTTCCCCTCCTGCGCCGTCCCTCCACCCACCCTACCAAGCATGATGTCCCTCTCCAAGGACCGGTCTCTCCTTATAACATGACCAAAGCATATCAGACAAAGCCTCAGAATCCTTGCCTCCAAAGAGCAGCCCGGTTTAACCCTCTCAAGGATGTTTGTTGTTTCTTTTTTTTTTCCATTTTGTTGGGCTGTGTGTAGCTACCCAATAGCTCCATGTTTTGCCTGAGCTACTGAGAGTAATTTTCTTTTTGTTTATTGCAATAAAGCAAACATTGTCTAATAAATCTTTTCTATATAAAACAACAGAAAAAACATAAAATGTGAATGGATGTGTCACAGAAAAGGAAAGAGCAAATAATACTAAACAAAATACCCCCTTCCTACAAAAAGGACCCAAACAGAAGTATAAATAGGCACTCCTCTTATTCATCTTAATTAGCAGATTACCATGGACTAATAGAGCTCTGATGGCCCAGTGGTAGAAGCTATGCTGCAATCCCAGAGACATGCAGTATGAATCCACCATATGCTCCATGAGGGAAGCATCAGGAATCTCTTTCTATGTGATTTATCGCCTCTGAAAACCTGTTGAAGGGTCAGCTATGAGTTTTCTTTGACTCAAAGGCACACAATAACAATGGACTAATAGATACAGATATATAGATATAGATATAGATATAGATATAGATATAGATATAGATATAGATATAGATATAGATATAGATAGATATAGATATATAAACTATATCTATATAGAGATAAATGGCATATGGTATTTACAAATGTATGTCTATATCTTTATTTATATATTTACATTATTGTTGTTAGGATGCCATCGAATTGAGTATGACTCATAGTGACCCTGTGAACAAAAGATCGGAACCCTGTTCTATCCTGTGCCATTCTCACACTTTCTGACACACAAGAGCCCATTGTGGCAGTCACTGCATCAATTCACCTGGTTGAGGGTCTTCTTCTCTTTAGTTGACTCACCACCCTTCCCAGCATTATGTCCTTCTCGATGGCATAGACCTTCCTAGCAAAATTCCCAAAGTATGTGAGATGATGTATTATTTCTCATGGGTGAGCAGAAGGAAGACTTGCAAAGTGAAATTTGGTTCCAGAGGGTCAAGAGCTCTCTCAGGCTAGTGGTTCTGAGCAGCTTCAGAAGCCCCTGCTTTTATTAGCAAAAAAAATTAAAGCATACAGCAAAGCATGATTTCATAGAGTGGCTAAATGGTTAAGCATAGCTGCCTTCCAAGCAGTTAACATGGGTCATGGCGACCCACATGAGACATAATATAGGTAAGTTTGAATAATTTCCAAGGGAACATCCTTGTCCTCTTAGAAGGGTTTTACTGTACTGATAACAACTCTATCAAGGACACCAATACTTTCATGTTTAGTTGAAACTTCTCCAAGTCCCTTTCATGGTGGTACGTGCTCCAGAAAGTCTGGGACTGCTTTCAGTCCCACTCATCTTGGCATTCTTCTCCTGTTTTCAAGCAGCCAAGACTTTTTCACATAATCCATGGCCATTAGTAACCTTCAGTGAACTATAGTCACTCTACATGAAGCCTCACCATTCTTGCCTCCAAAGAACACTGGCTGCACCCTCTCCAAGACAGATCTGTTCATTCTCTTGGTGGTGCATGGGATGTTCAGTGCTCTTCTCCACTCGATAGCTCAAAGGTGTCAATTCTTCTGTCATCCTTATTCATTGTCCTGCTTTCAGATGCATAGCAAGTGATGGGAAAGACTATGACAGTCAGATCCACATTAGTCCTCAAATTGATATCATTGCTCCTCAATAATTTGGAAAGGTCCCTAATTACAGATTTTCCTAGTGTAGTATGTTTCCTTATTGCCTGACCGCTGATACTAAAGGTGTTCATTGTGGATCCAAGCAAGATGAAGCTGTTGACAGTTTCAATCTCCTCTCCATCCATCATGATGTTACATATCGGTCCAGTGGTAAAAAATCTTTGTTTCCTTGACATTGAGATACCGACTATGCCAAAGGCTGAATTCCTTGATTTTATGTAACAAATGCTTCAAGTCTTCCTCACTTATATTTATATAAATATAATGTATATTTATCAATTTCCTATACTGAAATAATCTGGGTTTGCTGTGATGCTGAACCTTGTACCATTGGGGTGTCAAATGTTATAATTGTTTCCCAGTGTGGACAGTGTTTGGTTGAGTTACCGGTTGTAAAACAGATTTGCAATCAGGAGTGGCATCCACTTCCTAAGCCACATGCCTTTGGAAACTCTATGAACTTAGAGAAAGACAATAGTTATAGAAAGACATTATGTCTTTTGTTTATGGAGTTGCTATGAGTTGTGTTTGACTAAATAGCAATCAACAACAACAACAATATGAAATATAATACATATGTTGTTGTTGTTATGTGCTGTTGAGTTGCTTGCTACTCATAACGACCCTATATACAACATCCCTAAACTCTGCTCTGTCCTGTGCCAATTGCACCGTCTCTGATACACCCATCCCGATTATCCCAGTCATTGAATCAATCCACCTCATAGAGGGCCTTCCTCTCCTGCTCTGTCCCTCCATCCTACCAAGCATGATGTCCCTCTCCAAGGACCTGTCCCTCCTTGCAAAATGTCCAAAGTATATTAGATATACTTCCACCTATATAGGGAGCTTTGGTAACCTAGTGGTTAGAAGGTACTCTGCAATACTGAAGGCACTCAGTTCAAATCCACCAGCTGCTCTGAGGGAGAAAGATGGACAGTCTTCTGCCTCTGAAAACCCACCAACGAGGGGTCAGTTCTGACTCAATGATAAACACAACCAACAAAACACACATGTTGTTATTGTTATGTGCTGTCAAGTCAACTATGGCTCATATTGACCATATAGACAATAGCTCTGAATCTTGCCCAATCTCACTGTCTCTGACACACCTATCCCCATTGCCATAGTCACTGTGTCAATCCAGGGTTTTCTCTCCTATGCTGACTTGCCACCCTTCCAAAAATTGTATCCTTCTCCAAGGATCAGTCCTTCCTCACAACATGCCTGAAGTATGTTAAATGGTGCTTCAAAATCCTAATTATTAGGTATTTTTGTCATGACAGAAGTCCAGAGTGAAGGCTGTATAGTCGAGTGGATCTGGGGGGAAGGATTGTAAAACAATGAAAGACTTTTACTTTTCCAAGAGGGTAGTGCACTAGAGGGGAGGGTTGGGAGGGGAGAAAAGTGCAACAATGAATGAATGGCAATCTGAAGTCTCTAAATTTTCATTGAAATAAGTAATAAATTACAAAAAAAGGGGGGGGAATCCTTGCCTCCAAGGAGCAACCTTGTTCCACCCTTTCCAGGACAGACCTGTTTGCTCTCTTGTCCGTTCATGGAACAACTAATACTCTTCTCTAGCACCACAATTGAAAGAAATCGGTTCCTTTTCTGTCATTCTTGGTCATTGTTCAGCTCTCAGCTTTTAGCAAGTAATTGCAAAAATTATGACTTAGATTGAACACACCTAAGTCTCTAGGTTGACATGTTTGCTCCCTAAGACTCTGTAGAGGTTTTTGACAGCGTATTTTTCTAAAGCAATTTGTCTTTTTATTTCCTAACTGCCGGTGCCAAAAATGTTAATTGTGGGTTTGAGCAAGAGGAAATTGTTAACAGCCTCTGTCTCTTCTCCATCTATCATGATGCTGCCAATTGGCCAAGACATGAAAATCATTTTTCCCTGGTGTTGAGGTGCAATCCACGTAAAGACTGTAGTCCTTGTGCTTCTTACAGTAAACACTTCAAGTCCTCCTCAGTTTCAGTTAGCAAGAATGTGTCATCTGCATAACGCACGATATTGATGATGAGTCTTCCTCCAATCCTGATACTACATTCTACTTCATGGAGCCCACCCTTCCAAATGACCTGCTTCACACATAGATTGATAGGGTATGGAGAAAGAACACCTCCCTGATGTACTCCTTTCTTGATTTTGAACCATGAAATGTTATCTTCACCCTGTTCCTACGACTGATTCCTGGTCTATGTATAGATTTCAAATGAACCCAATAAGTGTTCTGGGATTCCTATTCTTCTAAAAGTTAGCCAAAATTTGTTGTGATCCCCACAATCAAATGCCTTTACATATACAAATATCAATATATGTGTATGTATGCCATTCCAAAGTACTTGTCCAATTTTTCTTAATGGATACTTTAAAAGCTTCATGAAACCCAGTTGGAGTCCTTGCATGATACAATTGGTATCTTAGTTATCTGATACTACTATAACAGAGATATCACAAGTGAATGGTTTTAACAAGCGTAAATTTATTCTCTTAAACTTTATAAGACTTGAAGTCCAAATTTAGGATGTTAGTTATAGGGAAAGATCCATTTTTTTCTATCAGTTGTGGAGAAAAGTCTTTGATTCCTTCAGCATCCACAGTTTCAGCGTTCTTTGGGGTTCTTCAAGCATCTTAAGCTTGTGTGTCAAGGAGTGTCTCACATTAAGGCTCAAGTCTGAAATGACTCCACACTTGGAGATTATTTCTCAGCAATACTGAATCCCTATCCCCTCCTCTCAGGTTGCTTTCCTCTCCTTTCATCTCTAATGAGATAAAAAATATCACAGGGGGAAATTCTCCTAGTATCAGATTAGGGTCATGATGGGATTAAAGGGTAGAATTACATTCTACCCTTAGTCCTTTTACTACTGTTTGGTTTATCATATCACAGAGAATTACTACACAGATTCCACATTATTTCATTATATACATGTATTTTGGGGAGAAACAATTTGATCTATGACAGATAATGAAAATGTTTGACTGTTAACTCGTCTACCCAGAAGCACCTACAAACAAAAAACATTATCAACTAGGTACAAGAATTCACCGACTGTCATATAAATCGCAGTTCTACTATGACACAGGTCACAATGAATCAAAATAGACTCAATAGTAATGAAGGAAAAATTAATCCTCCAATTCGCAGAAAGTGAAGACCTTATAAAATGATGTGGGGACAAGAATTAATGCAATCTGGAATTTTTAGAACTACCAGATAATGCTGATGTATAAGATATCAGGTAAGCTCTAAAACAACAGCAGGAAACCTATACCTAAATCAAGAAGCTCTTATACAAACAGAGCAGGGGAATATACAATGGATTAAAATAAAGGAAAATGTGCATTAACACTGTATCCTTTCCTCAAATGTATTCAGTCTATATGCTGAACAAATTATTCAAGAAGTTAGACTATATGAAGAAGCATGTGTCAGGTGTTTATGGGTGATGAGAGCCAGTTAGAATGCTTGATTATGGAGGAATGTGGAATGATGAACCAAGGCAAGGTTCAAAGTCCATGAGCTTAATCATTTCTGAGAGCCTGGTTTTAATTGGTTTTGGTCAAACATTCTTCTAACTGGTACAGCACTGATCTTTCCATTTGCTTAACAGAGGTAACTCATGGTGCTGTGATGCTGAATATTGTGACACTGTTATGTCACATGATAATGGTTACCCATGGTGGACAGTGTTTGGTGGAGCTTCCCAATTAAAACAAGCTTGGAAGCAGGAGTGGCAGCCACTTCTGAAATAGCTTGCCTCTGGAAACTTTATGGACTTGGAGAAACAAAGAAAGTTATACAAGTGCTCAGGTCTTTCAGTCATAGGGTCACTATGAGTCATCTATGACTCAACAGCACTTAACAACAACAACAACAAACTCTAAAAATGAAGATCATAGGGTGAAACAAACAAACAAACAAAATAATAAGGTTACAAAGCCAATCTTAAAAGATCATACTTATCTTTAAGAAAAGTGTTATAGAGAGACCATTGTTGTATATCATTGAGTCGAAACCAAGCCAAACTGGCCCTCCAGCAGATTTTCAGAGACAATAAATTACAAAGGAGGACATTGCCCATCTTTCTCCCATAGAACAGATAGTGGATTAGAACCATGTGTCTTTGAGTTGTTAGCACAACTCCTTACCACCAAGTCACCAGAGCTCCCTTTGGGGAGTCCATAGTGATAGTGTCAGTTAAGTAATAAATAGCAAGGTAATGTTCTTGGATATATGCACAATTCAATAAACTTTATGATACTTTATGCCAGCAAAATATATTTTATGGGAAAAAATATGTTTTGAAAAGCAACCTAAAAGAATATTAAACATCCTGTGCAATTGTGTTTTCCCGTCAGTTTTATGGGAAAGCTGACAGTTTCACTGTAATACACAGAATTAAAGTTTAATCAAACTCTTAGAACCCAATAAAAAAAGAAATATTATTAGCACTAAGACATTGAAAGGCATCAAAATTCATAGTTAAGAAATCCCGGCTTTATTCTGATATTGAATCTTTCTCATATTTGTTTTCAAGTGACCTTTTCTGTATAATATCTAGTGAACCAGAACGGCTTCCCACTTTTCTTTGGTTCATATTCTGTAACCTAATTAAAAGTATCTTGATTTAACACACATTCTGAATTATTGACATTGCTGAAATGTGCTTATGGTTCATTTGGCAGAACTTAATTATGTTATATTATTATTAACATTAATGCATAATGATTTTAATATACTTGCTAACACCAGGAAAGAATTAAGATATACAGCTAGTTGATTCTGCCAAAACAGAGAAATTTTATTTTATCTATTTCTTATATTTTATATTTTGCTAAGAGGATATACCTGAAAATTATTTTTATTTTTCTATTTGGTGAAACTAATAATATCTTTAAAAAATAGTTAGACACTAGAGTAACATTATAAATCCATGTTTATAAAGACCTAGATGATTTAATGATCCATAATTATGTGACACAAAGGCATACTGTTTATGGACTTATCAGTGGGGATGCATTTGGTAAAAGGCAAAGCTATTGTTCAAAGATAGAGAAAATTTTGAAAGTCCCATCCTTTTCTTTCCTCTTAGAGGTTATTGTTATTATTGTGTGCTGTCAAGCTGATTCTGATTCATAGTGACCTGATAGGTCAAAACAGAACTAACTGCCCCATGGGATTTCCCAGGATCTTCTTGAAAAAATAGAGAGGATGTTATTTTGCACCTGTGTACACAAAGACAATATGGTGACTGTGCATGACATTTAACAAAACATCAACATTTTTATATAGTATATTCAACAAATATCAAACCATTTTAATAATATATTGAGGATTTTTAAAGGATTTCACATATATTTCACATTTTATTCTAATAAATCTTGAATTAAAGCTAGTGGTATCCCAATGTGAAGAATTTGAAGCTTAAATTGTTTAATATTCATATTAAAGGCAGTGCACAGTTAGGAAATCAGTCTTAATTTCTGCTTCTAAATGCTATGTATTTTCCAATGCATCACAACAGGACATAGAGTTTTTCCCTTGTTTAAGACTTTTTTCTTTTTAACCATTCTTTTGCATTTTCCTCAGAATCAACTTATGAGCCACAAAAGAACACTAGTCTGTTATTACATATGAGAGTTTCTACGATCTTTGTCAGAACTAACTCTTTTTCTTCTGCCAAAAGTCTAGAGATTGCAGAAATGGGTATGTATACCACATTTTCTGATGAAAGAAAAAAAATTCTACAGTAGCATAGGAAAGCTACTTCCATGAGTGTTGATTGCAGATTCCAGGCAATATTAAACTCTTGACAACTTCAGTATTTTCTAGAAGCAGTAGTCAAGAAATCAAACAGCATGTTACTTTGAGCTTATCTGCTGCAGAAGAGCTCTTTTTAAGAGTGTTCAAAAGTAAAGATTGGTCAGACTATGCAGCTTGGCACCTGCAGCAGGCTCTCCTCAAGGCTGTGGGCCACCTGTGCTCCACCGTCCCCTGTCTGCACTCACTGTGGCCTCCACTGCCTGTGGACCCAAGTAGGAGGGCGGAGGAATCATTTGGCTCCTTGTACTTGATGTTGCTGCAATTTCTCACGTGCCCACACTCCAAGAAGTTGCTCCGATATGAAGCATTGACAAATGAATTGATAATGAAGAGTTAGGAAGAGCCTATCCATTCGTTGCTAGCATTCCTGATATGATTCTACAGGCAACAAGGATAATACATTTAGATAAGACAAAAGAAGAAATGAAGCAGCATTAAGACATACCTAAGAAAACAACTAAATTAACACCATTTAAAAAGTCAGGGCAGTGGATCTTAAGTGCAAGAGAAGAATGTTTCTGTCTCTTCCTACATGGGCTCTGCTGTTTCCACTGGTTTCTTTATCTTTGTGGAAGATAATTTCCCTCCGGGATACCCCACCTTGTGCTTTTCCAGCTTGCTCCTGTCAATCCCCATAACAGTTTATGAGTTCTTTCACCTTTGGAGTTGGGTGGATATTAAACTCTTCAGAGATAATTAATTAATACAGCCACAATCAACACTGTGTGGACATGTGTTTATAGTATATATATCTTGGACTTCTTTCTACGAAAGCTCAACTCCATGAATTCTTGTCATCTCATTTAGTTTGGAGGAAGGATGCTTTGTCTTACTCTGTCAGAGTTTTAGGATTGCAGCAGGCTTGAGCTGCAAAAGCTTTATTTACAGCACTCCTGTCTGGCTCATATTGCTTGGCAGGCCTAATCAATAATATCAATTTCCTGTACTAGAGCAAACTTTGTGTCTTGTTGAAGCTCAGAAGCCACAAACATTAGCTAATAACTTTATTCCTTATTCTACTCACTTGAAAGTTGGTCATTTGGAATATTGTTTGTTTAGACAGAGGTCTTTAGTTAAGAAACATTCTAGAAATGATTGGAATAACTTAACTCCAAAAAAGCTGTACTGGAGTAGCTATGAAGAAATGCAATTGAAGTAGTGTGATATAAAATGCACAATAAAAAGGAAATTAACATAAAAAGTATTTGTCGCTTTGAGGACAAAGATGTGCCTGACCCAAGCCATGATGTATTCAATTGCTTCATAAGCATGTAAAGGCAGACAATGAATAAGAAAGACCAAAAAAGAATTGATTCATCTTATTAATTATAGAATTGGCCAAGATAATTGAATATAACTCAAACTGTCAAAAGTACAAACCTATCTATTTTGAAGTACAGCCAAAGAGCTCCTTAGAAGAAAGAAAGAAGATACTTAGGTATTGTTGTTGTTGTTGCTGTTAGGTGCCATCAAGTCAAGTACAGCTGATAGTGACACTATGAACAAAGGATCTGAAACTAGTTCTGTTCTGCATCATCCTCACACTTCCTGACACACAAGAGCCCATTGCATGGTTCGAATCCACCAGATGTTCTGCCGGGGAAGGAGGGACAATCTCCTCCTGTACCAGTCAGATCTGATTTGACGGTACACTCACACAAAAATAATAAAAAAAAAAATTAAAAAAGAGCCCATTGCAGCAGTCACTTTATCCATCCACCTGGTTAAGGGTCTTACTCTCCTTTGCTGACCCTCTACTTTTCCCAACATTATGTTCTTCTCCAAGGAATAGCACCTCCTAGCAACATGCCCAAAGTATGTTAGGCAAACCCTCATCACTCTTACCTCCAAAGAGCACTCTGGTTGCACCCTTTCCAAGTCTAGGTATTATTAGGAAGAGCCAATCCTTGAAGAATCACATCATCCTTGGTAAAGTAGTAGTTGTTTTTATGTGCCATCTAGTTGAGTATGACCCATAGTGACTGTATGAACAACAGATCTGAATTTTGTCCTATCCTGTTCCATCTTCACACTTCCTTACACATTAGAGCATCAATGTAACAGTCATCATGTCAATCCACCTGGTCAAGAGTCTTCCTCTCCCTCACTAACTCTACCTTTCCAAGCATCGAGTCCCTCTTCAAGGAATAGCTCCTCCTAGCAATATGCCCAAAATATGTAAGGCAAAATCTCATCATCTTTGCTTTCAAAGAGCACTCTTCCTGCATCCTCTCCAAGACATATTTGTTTGTTTTTTGAGCAGTGCATGGGATATTCAGTGCTCTTCTCCAACACCATAGCTCAAAGGCATCAACTCTTCTGTCATCCTTATTCATTGTACAGCTCTCAGATGCATAGCAAGTGATAAAAATATTACGGCCTGAATCAGACATACCACAGTCCTCAAACTGACATCATTATTCCTCAATAATTTGGAGAGGTCTCTAACTTCAGACTTTTCCAGTGCAATAAGTCTCCTCCTGATTCCTGACTGCTGGCACAAGAATGTTAATTGTGGATCCAAGTAAGATGAAATTGTTGACAGTTTCAATATTCTCTCCATCTAATATGATGTTGCCTATCAGTCTGGAGGTAAGAATCTTTGTCTTCTTGACATTAGGATGCAATCCATATTATAGGCTGTATTCTTTGATCTTCTGCAACAAGAGCTTCAAGTCCTCCTCACTTTCAGCAAGCACAGTTGTAACATGTGCATAATGCAGGTTATTGATGAGTCTTGCTCCAATCCTGTTGCCACAATTAATCTTCATAGAGTCCAGCTTCTTGAATAATTTGCTCAGCATACAGATTGAATGAGTATGGAGAGAAAAATACAACACTGACACACATCCATTCTAATTTTAAACTATCTAGTGTTCTTTTCAATCTATTTGTGAAACAGATCATCTGGGAGTCTGGGCTCTAAGAGGAGGAATGTGGCATCAGGAATAGAGGCAGACTTATCAACAACCTGTGTTATGCAGATGACACAACCTTGCTTGCTGCAACTGAGGAGGACCTGAAGCACTTGCTACAGACAGTCAAGTACTGCAGTCTTCAATATGGATTGAAGTATAACATCAAGAAAACAAAGATTCTACCACTGGACCAATTGGTAGCATCATGACAGATGGTGAAGAGATTGAGATTGTTAACAGCTTTAGTTTTCTTGACTCCACAACCAACACTCTTAGCACCAGCAGCCAGGAAATTAAAAGACAAATTGCATTGGGAAAATATGCTGTCGGGAACCTCTCCAGAATACTGAAGAGCAATGATATCAACCTGGAGACTAAGGTATGCCTGATCCAGGCCATGGTCTTCACAATTAAGTGCTCTGCATCAGAAAACTGGACTGTAATTAGGAAATATAAAAGGAGAATTGGTGCCTTTGAGTTTTGGTGCTGGAAAAGAGTATTAAATATATCATTGACTGATAGGAGAACAAACAAGTTCATCAAAGAGACAGTGAACCAGACTGCTCCTTGGAGGCAAGGATTCTGAAGATCTGTCCAACATACTCTGGGCATGCTGCAAGGAGGAACTGGTCCTTGGAGAGGGATATTATGCTTGGGAGGGTGGAGGAACAGCAAAAGAGAGGAAGACCCTTGATGAGATGGATTGACTCAGTGACTGGGGCAATGAAGGTAGATGTGTCAGAGACAATAAGGTTGGATCAGGATAGAGAAGGATTTAGAGCTGTTATACATAGGATCACTAGGAGTCACAGGTGACTTGATGGCACATAACAACAACAGTGTTTCCTTGCTCTATTTGCACTATAGTCTCAAGGTCTAGGTATAGGTTTCACACAAGCACAATTAATTAGGTAGGAAAATTCCAGAAATTCAAACAGGATTTAGAAGAGGATATGGCACCATCATTGCTAATGTCAGATCAATCCTGGCTGAAAGTAAAGAATACCAGAAGAATATCTATTTTTACTTTATTGACTGTGCAAAGGCATTTGACTGTGTGGGTTATAACAAGTTAAAGCTGACATTGAGAAGGATGGGAATCCCAGAGCACATAATTATGCTTATCTCAAATCTATGGTAAATTAGAGGGTGTGTTAAGAAAAAAAAAAGAAGAAGAAAAGAAAAAGAAATCAAAAAGAGGAAGACCCTGAAGGAGATATTTTGACATATGACTGAAACTGGTTTTCAAGCCCAACAGAGATTATGAGATGGTTGCAGTATCAGGCATTGTTTAATTCTGTTGTACCTGATTATGACTACTGTGAGATGAAGCCTACTTACTGGTGCCTAATAACAGAAAAGAGCAGTTGTTGTTGTTGTTGTTGTTGTTGTTGTTATGTGCCTTCGGGTTGTTTGCGACTCATAGCGATCTTATGTACAACAGCCCTAAACTCTTCTCTGTCCTGTGCCAATCACATTGCCTCTGACACACCCATCCCGATTACCCCAGTCACTGAATCAATCCACCTCATAGAGGGCCTTTCCCTCCTGCACTGTCCCTCCACCCTCCCAAGCATGATGTCCCTCTCCAAGGACCTCTCCCTCCTTACAACATCCAAAGTACGTTAGACAGAGTCTCAGAATCCTTGCCTCCAAGGAGCCATCCGGTTTAACCCTTTCCAGGATGAATCTGTTTGTTTTCCTATCAGTCCCTCAATACTCTTCTCCAGCACCACAGCTCAAAAGAATCAATTCTCCTTCTATCCTCCTTAGTCATTGTCCAACTCTCTGATGCATAACAAGTGACTGCAAAGACCATGGCCTGCATCAGACACACCTTAGTCTCCAAAGAGACACCATTGCTCTTCAGTACTTTGGAGAGGTCCCCAACAGCAGACTTTCCCTTGGCAATACGTCTTTTAATTTCCTGGATACTGGTGCCAAGAGTGGAG
>NW_006400172.1:624996-649009 GCF_000299155.1 Elephantulus edwardii
AGTGTTCTGGGATCCCCATTCTTCTCAAAGTCAGACGCAGTTTGTTATGGTCCACACAGTCAAACGCCTTTGCATAGTCAATTAAACACAGATGTAAATTCCTCTGGTATTCCCTGCTTTCAGCCAAGATCTATCTAACATTAGCTACAATATCCCTAGTACGACAACCCCTTCTAAACCCAGCCTGGACTTCTTGCAGTTCTGCTGATGAATTTTTCCGGTCATATTTGGATAATCTTCAGTACAATCTTGCTTGCATGTGAAATCAATGATATTTTTCTATAGTTTCCACACTCTGTTGGGTCACCTTATTTGGAATGGGAATAAATATAGATTTAATCCTAAATCTCGATATCAACTCGATCATACTTTTTTTTGCCTTCTTGGTACAAAAAAAAAAAAAAACCCAAAACCCAACAACAACAAAAAAACCAAAAAAAAAAAACCCCCAAACACCAAAACCCTACTAGTACTGATGAAACATTAGTAGTGAATAAAACAAAATTTATCTCTCTGAGTTTACACCAACCACAATCGGAAATAGCAATAAAAATAAACAATTAAAATAAAGTGTAATAAATAACCTGAAAGAAGTAATAATATTTCTAGAAGATAGTATTGGAAATTTTTTCAAATAGGAGTATCATCATTCTCATCTTATAAAGTGTGAGAGGAGAGGATAATGCATAAGCACACAGACTTTGAATCAGCCCTGCCTTGGCGTCTAACTCTTAACTCTTAGCAAGGTGATTTTAGAAAAGGTGCTTAATTTTTCAAAACCCCAGTGTCTTCTCATTTAAAAAAAATAAAGATAATCATAAAAGCTACCTCAAATATGTCACCAAATAGAGAAAGTATTGAAAGACCAAGCACACAGAGTTCCCCAAAAATTCTCTCTGGCAAAATAAGGAAAAACCAGAGAGCATGAAGTTACCTGTCCTCCAAGCATCCTAGAGTGTCATTGCCTGACTAACAGTAGGTAAGAGCGCAAGTCTTGTCTTCTTTCACAGGAAGATGATGCAGAGTTTTATAGTTTTCTTTAGTAGGTGCCATTGAGTTCACTATGACTCATACGAACAAAGATTGAAACCTTGCCTTATCCTGTACCGTCCTCACGTGTTTCACAATGCTCAAGCCATTTTTGACCATCACTGTATCCATCTCTTGTTGAGTGTCTTCCTCTATTTTACTGACCTTATACTTTTCCCCAGCATGATGTGTTTTCTAAGGACAGGCACCATCTGACAAATTGTTCCAAGTCTATAAGACAAAATTTCACCATCCTTGGCTCTAAGGAGCACCCTGGTTTCATTTCCTCCAAGACAGATGGTTTATTCTTTTTTAAAAAGTGTATCTATATCTATATCATCTAAATCTTTATCTATCTATATCTATATATCATCTATATCTATATCTATATCTATATCTATATCTATCTATATCTGTAATGGTTTGCATAAAAATTTGTGTACATTGTGTTTCATCTATATACATTGTTTTTCATACGATCATTTCCATACATTGTGTTTTATAAAATTAATCAGCATTAATCTATGTCCACTATCAACTTACCTTTTTTTCTTTTGGTAGTCCATAGAATAGTCAATACTTGTTGCTACCACAGTTCAAAGGCATTAGTTCTTTAATGTTCTTTGGTCAACATCAGTGAAACAAAAATCCTCACAACTGGACCAACAGGCTGCCTTAGATAGAGAAAAGTTGATGTTTTTCAATGACTTTTCCCTTTTACTTGAATCACAAACAACACTCAAGGTAGCAGCAGTCAAGAAATCAAATAAATATTTCATTGGGCAAATCTACTATCAAAGACCTCTTTAAACTGCTGAAGAGCAAAGATGTATGTTAAAGACTAGGGTGTACCTAACTCAAGCAAAGGTATTTTCAATTGCTTCCTATCCATGTGAAAGTTGGACAATGAATAAAGAAGACCAAAGACAAAGACATCTTAGAAATGAGTGAGAAAAAGAAAAAACCCAAAACCCCATGACTGGTTAATTCTCAAAGAGATCGCAGTAGAAGATTCAGAACAGAGTGGGGAATGTGTGGAATAAAATTCAAAAAACGTGAAGGAGGAGCTGCTGCCATGCATCATCAGAAGCCATGGATCTGTTACAGTTGATTAACGAGGCACTTTGGAAGAAACTCCTGTCTAGCTTGACCACACAGGACACCTTAAGCAAAAGGGAGGAAAACGACAGTCTTTTTAACAACTTGTGCTGACAAAATTGGAAAACTATTTGAAGAAAACTCAAGCAAATCCACACCTCACTCCATATACAAAAACCAATTCAAAGTGGATTATGGACCTATGACTAAAAGAAAGGATAATAAGCTTCATTAAAGTAAAGCTTGGAAGAACTCTAGAAGTCCTACTCCACAATATAAACAGTCTTCCAAACATCCTGAAAAATCTACAGCCAGAAAAAGATAAAATAGATGAATGGAACCTTATAAGAATCAAATCCTTATGCACATTCAAAAACTAGTCCAACAGGGTAAAAAGGAAAGCCACAGATTGGGGGAAAATTTTGGTAATGACATGTCAGACAAAGGACTCATATTTAGAATTTATAAAACACTCGAGCACCACAACAAGATAAAGGTAAATGACCCAATTGGGAAAATCGGCACAGGATATGAACAGACACTTCACCAGAGAAGACATTTAGATGGCAAACAAACACATGAAGAAATGTTCAAAATCCGCAGCTCTAAGAGAGATGTAAATCAAAACAATTATGAGATATCATCTCACTCCAGTAAGAACAGCAAAATTTAACAGAACAGCAAACATCAAATGCTGGCAAGGTTGGGAGAAACTGGAACTCTTGTTCACTCTTGGTGGGAGTGTAAAATGGTGCAACCACTATGGAAGGCTGTACTTTGCTTTCTCAAAAAGGTGCAAATGGAAATACCATTTGACCCAGCAATTGCACTACTGGGAATATACCCTTAAGAAACCATAACTGCCACCCCAGAAGATATATGCAGACCCATGTTTATTGCAGCTTTGTTCACAGTAGCAAAGAGCTGGAAACAACCCAAGTGCCCATCAAAAAACAGATGGATAGAGAAGCTCTGGTATATTCACACAATGGAATACTAAGCAGCATTGAAAAGCAAGGAACTCATAAAATATTAGGCAAAATTGATGACCCTGGAGGACATTATACTTACTGAGTAAAAAAAGTCACAAAAGGACAAATAATACACAGTGCCACTGTTGTAAAACAAGACTGACATCAGGGTTGAGGGAAGACAGAGAAGGAGGGGAGGAATTATGTATACTGCATTGAAACAGATGAGGGAGAGAACTGTTTAAAAGGGGTATATGATTGGGTATTGTTGTCATGACAGGAGTCCAGAATGAAGGCAGCACATTGGAGTGGACTTGAGGAGAGTGATTGCATAACAATGAAAGAGTTTTTCTTTTACTTTTCAAGAAGAGTGAATTGGAGGGGCGCGGGTGGTCAGGGAGAAAAGAGCAATAATGAATGATTGGAAAACCTTAGTCTATAAACTTTCACTAAAATTCATTTAAAAAAAAAAGAAATGATAATGGTGACATCACAACAGAACCAGAAGAAATAAAATAAATAATATTAGAATATTAGGAAAAGACATACTCTGATAAACATGAAAACCTAGAAGAAATTGACAAATTCCTTGAAATGCATCCCCTACCCATATTTACAAGGACAGATACAGGACGCTTGAACAAACCAAGGAACAGAAAAGGTCATAAAAAAACTTCCCCATAAAAAAAGCTCTGGACCAGATGGCTTCACAGCTGAATTCTACCAAACATTCAGAGAGGATATATTCTCAATCCTACTTAAATTATTTTAAAAAATTGAAAAAAGAAGGAACACTCCAGAATCATTCTACAAAGTAAGCATAACTCTAATACCAAAACCAGACAAAGATACTACCAAGAAAGAAAATTACAGACCAATATCTCTCATGAATATAGATGCAACAACCCTTAACAGAATCCTAGCCAATAGAATCCAAAAACACATCAAAAATTTAATTCACCATGACCAAGTGGGATTCATAACAGGTATGCAAGAATTTTTAGCACAAGAAAAATAATCAACATAATTCATCATATTAAAAAAGTAAATAACAATAAATATGATCTTTGGAAGTGATGCAGAAAAGATATTAAAAAACAAAAAACCAAAACCAAACACCCCTTCCTGATAAAGACACTCAGCAAATTTGGAATAGCAGTGAATTTCCTTAACATAGTGAAAAGTATATGTGCAAAATCAAGAGCCAATATCATTCCCAATGGAGAAAGACTAAAAATATTTTCCTTGCAAACAGGGACCAGACAAGGAGCCCCACAGTCACCACTTCTATTCAATATTGTGCTGGAAGTGCTTGCTAAGTCAATAGGACAAGAGAAGGAAATAAAAGTCATCCAGATTGGCAAATATGGTTAAAATATTGCTATATGCAGATGATATTATAGAGTGCATAGAAAACCCCAAAGACTCAACAAAAAAAAAACCAAAACTGTTAGTAAGTTAATTTTGTAGAGTGCCAGAATATAAGATCAATATCTAAAAATCAAAGGGATTACTTACAGTTAAAAAGAGAACTCAGAGAAGGAAATCAAGAAAGTAATACTATTTACAATAGCCAACCACAAATTGAGACATGTGACAGTGAACCTAACTAGAGGTACAAAAAGCCCTATACAAAGAAAACCACAGAGTATTTCTGTAAAACACAATAGAAGACCTAAAGAAATGGAACTGAGATACTTGGGAGTGAACCTATCTAGAGATACAAAAGACCTATACAAAGGAAACTACAGAGCATTTCTCAAGACACAATAAAAGGCTTAAAGAAATGGAAAAAATGTTCCCTGTTCATTCATAGGAAGACTCAATATTGTGAAAATAACAATCCTACCAAAAGAAATCTACATATTCAACCAATCCCAACTCAGATACCAAATTCCTTTTTTAAGGAGATCGAAAGAGAAATTGTCAAATTTATTTGGAGAGGCAAGAGACTCCAAATAAGCAAAACATTTCTGAGAAACAAAAATGAGGTGGGTGTCATAGCACTCCCTTACCTCAATTCCTACTGCACAGCAATAGTAACCAAAACAGCTTGGTACTGATACACTGACAGGCACATAGACCAATGGAACAGAATTGAGAATCCAGAAATATACCCAGCTATCTATGGTCACCTGATATTCAACAAGGAAATAAAAGCTATGAAATGGGGAAATGACAACCTCTTCAACAAAAGGAGCTGGCAAAATTGGACGAAAGTAGAAACAGGATCCTTAGAGAAGGACATCATGCTAGGGAGGGTGGAGGGACAGCGCAGAAGGAGAAGGCCCTCTATGAGGTGGATTGATTCAGTGACTGGAATAATCGGAATGGGAGTGTCAGAGACAGTGCGATTGGTACAGGACAGAGCAGAGTTTAGGGCTGTTGTACACAGGGTCGCTATGAGTTGCAAGCGACTCGACGGCACATAACAACAACAACAACAAACATCTATGGTCAACTGATATTCAACAAGGAAATAAAAGCTATCAAATGGGGAAATGACAACCTCTTCAACAAAAGGAGCTGGCAAAATTGGACGAAAGTAGAAACAGGATCCACACAATACACAAAAATCACCTCAAGGTGGATCAAAGACCTGGGATTAAGCCCTAAGCCATAAAGATTAAGCCCTAAATCATAAAGTTCTTAAGAGACAAACTGCGATGAAGTTTATAAGCGCTAATCTAAGGTATGAAGAGACTGCTAAAGACAGCCAGAAATGCACCATCTGAAGAGGATAAAATTGATGGATGGACCCTTCTGAAATCAAATCCATGTGTGTATCAAAAACTTTTCCAACAGGGTGAAAAGAAAGCCTACAAACTTGAAACAAACATTTAGTAATACCATCTCAGACAAGAGTCTCATAATGAGTCAACATCATACTCCAGAGCCTCCACAAGAAAAAGACTGAAGGCAGGAAAGAATAGGACAGATGAATTGATGAGAATGACATGAAAGTGTGGAAAGGGCATTTACATTGTGGGTATTATAATTAATATTTTAAAACAAAATATGTGTGGATGATTCAATAATGTAATAATACTTTGTAAACTTTCACTTATTTTACACACACACACACACACGCTTACCCCATTGTCAGTAAGTGTTTTGGAAAATTGGCAACTACTAATCTCTAAACAAAACAAGAAAATTGAGGAGAAAATGGGATTTAGGGATTTATTTTATAGTCACTTGGTGCAAAATACTACATATAGCAGTGAGAATTTAGTGGTAAATAAGACAAAAATTACCACACTGAATTCATACAAGTGCAAAAGGAGATAGGACCAAAACTAAATCATTAAAATAAAATGTAATTAATGGTTTGCTATGTTTCATAACATTATATTCCTGTTGTTATTTGTCTTTAAGAGATAAAAGGAATTTTGGATCTTGAGATTAATTGCATGTTGGCTGAACTATGCCACTTTAAGGGCTACACTGGATAGACATGAGACCACACTAGATCCTAGCATTTATATTTAATATACAAATTGGGTATAAGAATTACATGTGTACTGCATGGTGTCACTGTTGTAGAAAGTGACTGGCATCAGGGTTGGGGTAAGACTGAGAAAAACTGGATAGATTATGTATACTGAATTGAAGCAGATGAGGGAGAGAACAGTTTAAAGTGATATGTGACAGCATATTATGATCATCACAGGAATCCAGAATTAAGGTTGCGTAGTGGAGTAGAAGATCGGGGCCGGGAGGATTGTATACCAACAGAGAAGTTTATGTTTTGCTTTTCAAAGAGAGGAGCGAACTGGGGGAGGGGGGCAAAAAAAAAGGGTAACAATAAATGAATGAAAATCCAAAATCTCTGGAAGTGTTCATTAAAATTAATAAAATAAAATTTTAAAAAAAGAATTACATGTGATGATGTTTGTTCACACAGAGTAAACACTCAGTAAATTGTATCTGTCCAGAATGCAGTTATCCCAGATGCACAGTTCATAAACTCCTATTTTTACTATTTTATGTTCCATCTGAAACTAATTTTAATTTTGAGGCAGCTATAAGAGATGCAAAGAACAGAAAACACAAAACTCAATAACATAGGTTATATTTTAGACTATGGAGGAGGGAAGAAATTGCACAAATTCCAAGGAAAGCTACATCTAAATTTAAAATAAATTTCTTTTCTTCCTACAGCTAAGACAATGAGAAAAAAATGTTAGTGGATTATATAGGTCTCATAAAGCAGAATAAATCCTTAGTGGAGTAAAATGTGCATGTATTTACCGGGGTCTGAGTGCTGAGAGAAATTGGTCACATGGATCTTTAACTTAGAAGGACAGAACAACATAATACATAATATCCCTGACCGAAAGTGCTACGTGCAAAAATAGTGCTGAGATATTTCACACAGAGCTATTTATTACCTCTGAAAACTGAGCCCATAATGTTAAGTGGATTTTCAGCACAGGCAATTCTATTGGAATATAACTTTCTAGTGATTTACCTTTTCCCTGAGTTACAGTTTAAGAGTCATGTGGTCAATGAGCCCAAACTAGACCTACCAGATCTACTAACTTGCTTGCACCAATGGAGAGGCCCATTTATCACACAGCTTGAAAGTAACCCAAGATACTTCTAGTGACCAGATAACATTAACTAGACTGCTAGGTACCCCACAGATCCCCTTCCTTCTTTGTGCCCATAGGAATGAACCAGTTGCCACTAAATTGATTGCAACTCTTGGTAACCCCAAAAGTAACAGAGTGAAAATGTGCTCCATTAAGTTTTCAGTGGATGAATTTCCCATAAGAAGATTGTTGGGCTATCTTCCAAGGTATTTTGAAATGGACTTAAGTCAATAATCTTCCTCTTAAGCATCCAAGTGCTTAATTATGAGTGTCACCGAAGGACATCCCCTCATAGAAATAGAACAATTAGTTTCTCCTTAGTACTCAGTCAAACAGGAGTGGCATCTACTTCCTAAATAGCATGCCTTTGGAAACTCTATGAACTTTTGATAATAGTTCATAATAATTTAATAGTCAATAGTTATAAAAGGCTTCAAGGCCTTTTTTTCATAGGGGTTCTGTGAGTCATGCTCCACTCGAAGGCAATTAAAAAAACCAATTCTTTATGATTGTAAATACCTCTAAATTTCCCAACTTTTTTTTTCTGCTAGGCATGGCCATGTGACTGTATTTTAGCTAACTGGGTAATGCTTATTTCCCCCACACACACACCTTGGCTTGTTCTTAAGGGGGGAAAGCCATGTTCATTCATCCTTCTCCATCTTGCTACTGAATCTGAGGGTATAATATCCAGAAGTCCATGAGAAAGAGAACCATAGGCAGGAAAAATACAACAGAACAATGGACAGAGCCTGATCTCTGAATGACCTCATGGAGACAAGTGTTAGATGAGCCCTGGACCTTCTGACTCCTAATCTCGAAAAAGAGAAATCAGTCTTTATTTTGGTATTGTTGTTCTTAGCAATTGTTGTTGTTTTTGTCTTTGTGGTTGTTAGGTACCGTCTAGTCAGAACCAACCCATAGCTGATCCTCCAGTGGGTTTATAATTTATAATCGCCTGGGAGATTGCTCATCTTTTTCCTGCGGAGTAGCTGAAGGATTGGAACCACTTGCGATTAGGACCACAACATAGTTTCTTACTACTAAGAAGAGCTCCCTAATTAGCTACTGGCAGACGCCAATTCATGACAACTTTAGCACAACTGCCACTGAAAGGCTTCCCTCTTGACTCTTGTTTCATCCTCACAATCACAAGCACATTTGAATCCATTATTGCAGCCACTGTCCCAGTTTATCTCATCAAAGGTCTCTCTTGTCTTCATTGACAACCTCCTTTGGCAAGCGTGACATCTTCTAGTGACTGATCCCTCCCAATGCAAGTAAATCAAACTGTTTTTGTGATCACTAAGGTCTCCTCTGGCTAACTTTAAGGAACAGATAGCCAAGCCTCTCTTCTTAGTTTATGTTGGTCTAGAAGCTTTACTGAAACCCAGCAATCATGGATAATTCTGCTGGCATTTGAAATACCAGTTATATAGATTCCAATATTATAATAACACAAAAACCACTGCATTACAACATATTGAGAGATGAGCAAGGGTCTACCATGGTTCATTAACTGTCATCATAAAGACCTTATATTACATTACCCAGTCCTGTAGTATCCTAATAATTGTTAGTAAGAATTGATGCCTTTGAGTTGTAGTGTGTTGGAGAAGAGCACCGAACATCCAATGGCCAGCCAAAAGAACAAACAAATATTTCTTGGAAAAGGTGCAGTTGAAGTGCTCTTTGGAGGTGAGAATGATGAGGTTTGCCTCACATTCTTTGGGCATGTTGCTAGGAGGTGCTATTCCTTAGAGAAAGACATGATGCGGGGAAGGGTGGAGGGTCAGTGAAGGAGACGAAGACCCTCAACCAGGTGGACTGACATGGTGACTGCTCCAATGGGCTCTTGTGTGTCAGGAAGTGTGAGGATGGTGCAGGGAAGAACAGAGTTCACATCTTTAGTCTTACTCAACTCAATAGCACCTAACAATAATGTTTGAGCTTGTTGTTGTAGTCACCATATTAATCCATCTCATGGAGAACTTCCTTCATTGTCATGGACCTTCTGCTTTTCCAAGCATGATGTGCTTCCCTTGCAACTGCTCTTTATAGTGAACTGTCCACAGTAAACGAGGCACTCTCATTGTCCTCACTTCCAAGGAGCAATGTGATGTACTTCCTCCACACACTAAAGGGAGGGACCTGGCAATCTACTTCTAAAAATTAACTAATTTAAAAAAAATAGTTAAATCATTAATATTTAGCTTAAAAAAACCCAAAATAAAACTAACGCATTTCTGTCAAGTAGATTTTGACTTGTAGCTACCCCATAGGACAGAATAGAACTGCCTCATAGTTCTTCCAAGTCTGTAAACCTTTATGGAAGTTGACTGCCACCTCTTCCCTCAGAATGACTGGTGAGTTCAAACTGCTGATCATTCCCTTAACAGTAGAGAAATTCAATCACTGCATCACCAGAACCCCAATATTATTTGACAAGTAATTAATCACTATTGGCAGCCCTCAAGATAATTTTTTTGTCCTCGTTCTGCTTTAATATTTTATATGCAAATTTTAGATTGCATTTGTCCTGACTAATAAGGGCACTCTCTGAATATGAAAATTGGATCACATTATTTACATACATAGATGAATCTCCTCTAGTCTGCCACAGCAGGTCCATTACCCCTAAATTCCATGTCCAGCCTTAGAAAGAGAAATGCAGGGATTCATATTGACTTAGTCTTTTAAATATAAAATAGCTTCCATTTAGTGCTCTCATTCTTACTGTCCATTCTGATTATCGTGGCATATTTTTGTGGAGGTTGTGAAAGTATATTAAAAGCCTCAGACCATGTTAGAAGGAGACAACTTGATCCCAGAGATATTTCATTTCTATGGAACCAAATTAAGTTAAAAGCCAAAATGCCATAAATGTCAAGAGAAATTTCAAATCATATTTGAGTGCTTTAATATTGAGTAAAAAATACTTTAAAATTTAAAATTGCTTTCATCCCCCCTCCTTCTCTCTCTCTCCCCCCCCCCCGTGTGTGTGTGTGTGTGTGTGTGAGACAAAGAAAGAGAGTTTTTCTCTCTTGTGGCACTCTAGAATAAAGAGCTCTGGTGGCCTAGCGATAAGAAACTGAGCTGAAATTGTAGTTTCCTCCCATATGATCTTTTGTTGTTATTAGCCACTGAGTCAACTATGACTCATGGCAACCCTATCTATGCAAAATAGCTCCAAACCCTGCCCTATCCTGAGCAGTCTCTGTCTCCATCGTCTCTTACAATCTCACTGTCTCTGACATATCTGCTCCCATTTTAATTTACTGCCTCTGAAAACCTGATGAAGCTGTAGGTCAATTCTGATAATACCAATACAAAAGGAATTGGCTAGTCTTGCCACTAAATTGATCATATGCAGTGGTAGAATTTGCGCCTCTCAAACGTTAATACCAGAAAAGGGAACTCTGGTGGCCTAGTGGTAAGGAGTTGCACTGGCACCCCTAAGGTACCTAATTCAAATCCACCAGCTGCTCCAAAGGAGAAAGGTAGATAATCTATTCCCATGCAATTAACTTCCTCTGAAAACCCTCTGGAAGAGTAGCTTTGGGTTGGTTCCAACTCAATGGTACACAACAACAGCACCAGGAAAGAAGGAGCAGAGAAAGCGGCACAGCCTTTCGAGGCCAGAGGTTCTTGCACCAGAGTTAACCTCCTATTGACTGAGAATCTGCCTGGATCAATTGAAGGACTGCAACATACTGTTGATTGAGAAGTCGTCTAAATAACTGAGGGATTGTGTCTTGGCTATTAACCTGGTTTGGAGCCGTTATTTACTAAACCTGGGCTTTTCACTGTATGATATGCTTTCATCGCACACTCCAAAGCTATTTTCCTAATCAACTCCACAACTGTGAGTAAAAAGAGATTCTGTAAAGTCTGGCGGTCATTCCCAACAAATTTAAGACTGAATAGTAAGTATAAATAAGTGCATCAGATTGGGGACTATGTCTGACCAAATTGGGAGCAGATGAAAACAGTTCTAGTTTGTGGAATTAATAGAAACCTGACTTGAATGTCCCCATATTGTTCGTGCTTCTTTTACACATTAATTTTTACAATTTATGAAGAAGAAAGTTTTGGAGAAGGTGTAGGAGGAAGCTCAGAAATACGAAGAGAAATGATGCCAGTTTGAAGTCTAAAGTGAGCCTGAATCAAGCCATGCTCTTTTCCATTACTTGCTATGCATCTGAGAGCTGGACAATGAATAAGGAGGCAGAGGAAGAATTTATGAATTTGAGTTGTGATATTGGAGAAGAGTACTAAACATGCCACGGACTGCCAAAAGAATGAACAGATTTATCCTGGAAAAGGTGCAGCTTGAGTGCTCCTTGAAGGCAAGGATGGCAAACTTTCATGTCTCATACTTTGGACATGTTGCTAAAAGAGGTTATTCCTTTAGGAAAGGAGGTCATGCTTGGAAGGATGAAGGGTCAGCAAAAGAGAGGAAGACACCCATGGAAAAGGATTTACATGGTGACTGTAGCAATTGATTCAGGTATATCAGATATGGTGAGGGTAGCACAAAAAAAGGACAGGAATCAGCTCTGTTGTTCATAGGATCACTGAGTCACACATGACTTGACAGCACCTAAAAACAACAAACAGCCTAAGAAATGTTTTAAGAATTTACCACAACACAATGTTCTCTTGACTAGGAAATGGATTGATAAGAGAACATGGTGTCTCAAAGTTAGACATTTCTTTTCCAAGAAAGAGAAAAGAGTTGGATTATCCTAAAGTCTTGAGAAATTAAGCAAGCTTGCTATTTTCAGTACCTCTGGCATGACTGACTATCATCATTACCATATGATTTACATATGAAGGAGGTTCAACAGCAATGATGAAAGAGAGGTATAAGTTAGATAACTTCAAGAAATTCCTTTTTAGCCAAAAATACAAACATAATTCAGAAGAAGATGCCGAATGAAAGAAATCATGATATCATGGATTTTTTATTTAATATAAAATTTTTATTTTCTACTGGTTTACTTACAAAGTTCGTATACCTTGTTTTTCACACCAGATCTTTCCCATTTCCTTAATCCACCGCTCCCTCCACCCATCAAAGTATGTGACCCTATGATTACAACACCTACCTATCTTCTCTCCTGTACTCCCAACCTCTCCACCTTAGATCCTCATACACATTTTACTAGTTATCTATTTATACAATAATGGTCTTATACAGTATGTGTCCTTATAGGATTGATTTAATTCACTTAGCATAATGTTCTCTAGTCCCTCTCAATTTAGGTCCAATTGATTGTGGATGGGTATTTGAGCTGTTTCCTTATTCTTGTGATGGTAAATAATGCTGCTATGAAGATCGGTGAAAAAGTCTCCTTTTCTACCTTAGTATTCAATTTCCTGGTATATATTCCAATCAGTGGAATAGCTGGACCATCTGGAATTTCTATATCACCTTTCTGAGGAAACATCAAACTCTCTTCCAGAGTGGATGTACCATTTTACAATCCCATCAACAATGTATAAGAGTTCCTATTTCACCACATCCTTTCCAACATTTATTACTTCCTGTCCTATTAAACTTTACTGATGATAGAAAGAGAACTGATGTATTTTAGCTGTGGTGCTGGAGAAGAGTGTTGAATATACCATGGACTGCTAGGAGAACAAACAGGTTCATCCTGGAGAGAGTGAAGCTGGAATGCTCCTTGGAGTCAAGGATTCTGGGGCTTCGTCTGACATACTTTGGGCATGTTGCAAGGAGGGACTGACTGGTCCTTGGAGAGGGACATCACGTTTGGGAGAGTGGAGGGACAGCGCAGGAGAAAAAGACCCTTGGTGAGATGGATCGATTCTGTGATTGGAGTTGTGGGAATGAGTGTGTCAGAGATGGTCAAGTCGGCACAGGATAGAGCAGCATTTAGGGCTCTTGTACATAGGGTCGCTATGAGTCACAAGTGACTCGATGGCACATAACAATAGCAACAATTATTACTGGGGTGAGATGGTATTTCATTATGGTTTTGATTTACATCTTATTGCCAGTGATGTTGAGCATTTCTTCATGTTTTTTGGCCATCCGAATATCCTCCTCTGTGAAAATCATTTCTATGTTTTTTGTGTATTTTGTAATTGTGTGATCAGTCTTTTTTTCTTGTTGAGACCCTGTAGGATTCTGTAAGCTTTTTATATTAGATCCTTGTCTGAAATGGCATTATCAAATGGCTTTGGGCTTTGGGGTGGTTTTTTTTTTTTTTCTTTTTTTCAGTCAGTAGGTTATCTTCGCACTCTGCTGGAAAATGTTTTGGATGCCCACAGGAATTTAATCTTTAGATGAATCTTATTCATCAATTTTATATTCTGCAGATTGAGCATTTCTGGTTGTCTTTGACAGTCTCTTTATACCATAGACTAAGCCATCTAAACTTCATCCCAGTTTGTCTCTGATAAACTTAAAAGTTTGAGGATTTATTCCCAGGCCTCTGATCCATCTTGAGTTGACTTTTACGTATGATATGAGATGTGGATCCTGTTTCAGCTTTCTGCAGGTAGCAGTGAAGTTTAGCCAGAACTATTTGTTAAAGAGATTGTCATTTCCCCTTTGATAGATTTCATTTCTTTGTCAAATATCAATTGATCATAGATTGCTGGGTCTATTTCTGTGTTCTCGATTCTGTTCCATTGTTCAATGTGCCTGTCAGTGTGCTAGTATCATGCTGTTTTTGTTACTACTGCTGTATAGTAGGTGTTGAGATCAGGGAGTGTTAGGACTCCAGCTTCATTTTTGTTTTTCAGAAGTTCTTTGTTTATTCTGGATCTCTTTCCTCTCCAAATAAATAACTATTTCCTTTTTTATCTCCTTGAACAATTGATTTGGTATTTGTATTAGGATTGCATTTAACGCATAGATTGCTTTCAATAGGATTGTAATTTTCACAATATTTAGTCTTCTTATCCATGAACATAGGGTACATATGGATCTTGGCTGAAAGCAGAAAGTACCAGAGGGATGTCTATCTATATTCCATTGACTATGCAAAGGCATTTGACTGTGTGGATCACAACAAACTGTGGTTAACTCTGAGAAGAATGAGAACCCCAGAATACTTGATTGTGCTAATGAGAAACCTATACCTGGACCATAAGGCAGTCATCAAAACAGAGCTAGGAAACATTTCATGGCTCAAAATAGGGAAGGGTGTATGTCAGGGATGTGTTCTGTATCCATATCTTTTCAACCTATATGCGGAACAGATTATTCAGGAGGCTGGGCTCTATGAGGAGAAGCGTGGCATCAAGATTGGAGGTAGACTCATTAACATCTGTGTTATGCAGATGACACAACCCTGCTTGCTGAAACTAATGAGGACCTGAAGTGCTTGCTGCAGATGATCAATGACTGTAGCCTTCAATATGGATTGAAGCTCAACATCAAGAAAACAAAGATTCTCACCACTGGGCCAATTGGCAGCATCATGATGGCTAATGAAGAGATTGAAATTGTTAACAGCTTTAGTTTGCTTGGCTCTACAGTCAACACTCTTGGTACCAGCAGCCAAGAAACTAAAAGATTAATTGCATTAAAAAGTATGCTGTCAGAGACCTCTCCAAAGTACTGAAGAGCAATGATGTCAGTCTGGAGACTAAGGTACACCTGATCCAGGCCATGGTCTTTGCAATTACTTGTTATGCATCAGAGAGCTGGACAATAACTAGGGATGATAGAAGGAGAGTTGATGGGTTTGAGCTTTAGTGCTGGAGAAGAGTATTGAATATACCATGGGCTGCTAGGAGAACAAACAAGTTCGTCCTAGACACGGTGAAGCCAGGCTAGTCCTTGGAGGCAAGGATTCTGATGCTCTGTCTGATATACTTTGGACACATTTCAAGGTGAGATTAGTCCTGGAAGAGGGACATCATGCTTGTGAGGGTGGAGGGAGAGCTCAGGAGAGGAAGACCCTTGATGAGATGGATTGATTCAGTCACTGGAGTAATGGGGATGGGTGTGTTGGAGACAATAAGATTGGCAAGGGATAGAGCAGTGTTTAGGGCTGCTGTACATAGGGTTGCTATAAGTTGCAGGTCACTTGATGGCACCTAACAGCAACAACAACACAATAATCCATGAATAGGACATATTTTCCCATTTGTTTAGGTCTTTTATTTTGTCCTGCAGAAAAGTCCTGTTGTTTTCTTTGTTCTGGTCTTGTGTGTCTCTACTTAGGTGGTGCACCTAATCTAGGACATGGTCTTCTCAGTTACTTGTTATGGTTCAGAGAGATGGACAATGACTAAGGATGACAGAAGAATAATAGATGCCTTCAAGTTGTGGTGCAGGACAGGAGTCTTGAACATACCATAAACTGCCAAGAAAATAAATCTGGATGAGATGTATTAATATAGTTACTGGGGCAAGGGAGTTGGTGTGTTGGAATTAGTGGGACTGGCTCAGACAGGGAAGGGTTAAGAGCTGCTGTGCATAGGGTCACTAAACATCTCAGGCAACTCAATGGCATATAACAATATCATACTATGACAGGTTTGGAACCAGGTATGGCATCCAATTCCTAAATAACATACCTCTGGAAATTATGAACTTTGATAAGTGACAATAGCTGTAGAAGGGCTTCAGGCCTTTTGTTCATAGGGTCACTATGAGTCATGCTCGGTTCAAAGGCAATCAACAACAACAACATTGTAAATAATATTGCTTTCTTAGTTTCCCTCTCTGAGTTCTTTTTGTTACTGTAGAGGAAGCCCACTTAGATGTTGATCTTATATCCTGCCACTCTACTAAATTGGTCTACTAGATCTAACTTTTTTTTTGTTGAGTTTTGGTGTTTGCAGTGCAAACTACCATATCAAGATTAATGTCATCTCTTTGTCTATCAGGATGCCTTTCATTTCCTTGTTGTATTGCCCTAGCAAGCACTTAGGAAAAAAATACTGAATAAAAGTGGGGACAGTGTCTAGTCTCTGTTCACAAGGAAAATGTATTTAGTCTTTCTCCATTGAGAATGATATCAGCTCTTGGTTTTGCAGATATACTTTTTACTATGTTATGGACATCCCCTTCTATGCAAATTTTTCTGAGTGTCTTTATCAGGAGGGGGTGTTGGATTTTGCCAAATGTTTCTGCATCAAATCCTAAGACCATAAGGTTCTTACTGCTTGCTTTGTTAAGATGGTTGATTGGTTTTTCTTTTGTTGAACCATTCTTTCATACCTGTGATGAATCACACTTGAGCATGGTGAATTTTTTTATGTGCTTTTGTATTCTATTGGCTAGAATTTTGTTAAGAATTTTTCAGTTATATTCATAAGAGATATTGGTCTGTAGTCTTCTTTCTTGGTAATATTTTTGCCTGGCTTGGTATTAGGGTTATGCTTGCTTTATAAAATTACTCTGAGAGTGTTCCTTTTATTCTATTTTTTTTTTAATATTTTAAGTAGAATTGGTGATAGATATTCTCTGAATGTTTGGTAGAATTCAGTTGTGAAGCCATCTGATACAGGACTTTTCTTAGGAGGAGATGGTTTTAGGACCTGTTCAATTGTGTGTGTGTGTGTGTGTGTGTGTGTGTGTGTGTGTGTGTGTGTGATAAGTTTGTTCAAGTGTTCTACATCTGTTCGGGTCAGTGTGGGTAAGGCATGAGTAGCAAGGAATTGTCTACTTCCTCCAGGTTTTCTATTTTATCAGATTATAGCTTTTCATGGTATTCTGATATTATCAGTTTCATCTAGTTCTGTTCTGATGTCACCTGTATCTTTTCTTATCATTATCTGTGTCTTTTCTTTTTTGCATTTGTTAAGTTTGCCAATACTGAACCTTTCGAAAAAACAACTCCTGATGTTACTGATGGTTTCAATTGTTGTTCTATTTTCTATCTCATTGATTTCAGTTATAGTTTCCTTTCTATTAGAAACTGTAAGATTAGATTGTTGTTCTTTTACTATTTAATGAAGGTGTTGGGTTAGATCATTGATTTTTCTTCTTTCTTCCTTTTTTATGTGTGTGCCTATTGCTATATGAATTTCCCCCTTAGGACTGCCTTGTTTTATGGTATTGTGGTCTGAGAAGATAATTTGTATTTTATCAATGGTTTTTAATTTGTTGAGGCTTACTTTGTGTCCTAATAAGTGTTCGATTCTGGAGAATGTACCATGTGTACTTGAGAAGAAAGTGAATTGAGTTTTAGTTGAGTGCTGTACCCTGAAAACATCCACAAGGTCTAGTTGGCTTATTGTATAGTTTCAGTCTCCTGCATCTTTGTTAAGTTTCTTTTGAGTTGCCTTTTCCTTTGGTGATAGTGATGTTTTTAATAGTGGTCTACTTCCAAAAAAAACAATCACTGAAAATCTAAGGAGCACCATTTTACTCTCTAGCACATATTAAGAGTTGGAATCAACTCTAGTTTGTTATTCACTTGAACACATAGTTGTTCTTGTTGTTATATGCTGTCAAGTCATCTGTGACTCATAGCAACCTTATGTACAACAGCTCAAAACCTTGTCTTCTGTCCTGTGCCAGTCTCACTGACTCTGACACACCTACCCAGATTATCCTAGTCGCTGAATCAATCCATCTCATGGTCTTCCTCTCTTGAGCTGTCCCACCAGCCTCCCAAGCATGACATCCTTCTCCGGGGACTTGGCCCTCCTTGCAACATGTTCAAAGTAATTCAGACGGAGCTTCAGAATCATTTCCTCCAAGGAGCAGCCTGGTTTAACCTTCTCCAAGATGAACCTGTTCATTTTCTTAGCAGTCCATGACACATTCACTACTCTTCTCCAACACCACAGCTCAAATGCATAAATTATCCTTCTATCCTGCCTAGTCATTGTCCAGCTCTCTAACACATAACAAGTGATTGCAAAGACCATGAGCTATATTAGGTGCACCTTAGTCTCCAGAGTGACACCATTGCTCTTCAGCACTTCAGAGAGGTCCCGAACAGCAGACTTTCCCATCACAATATATCTTAATTTCCTGGATGCTGGTGCCAAGAGTGTTGACTGTGGAGCCAAGCAAACTAAAACTATTAACAATCTCAATCTCTTCACCATCCATCCTGATGCTGCCAATTGGCCCAGTGGTGAGAATCTTTGTTTTCTTGATATTGCGCCTCAATCCATATTGAAGGCTGCAGTCTTTGACCTTCTGCAGCAAGCACTTCAGGTCCTTCTCAGTTTCAGAAAGGAGGGGTTTATATTCTTAAAAAATTTACTAAACTGGACATGGTCCAATGGTGATTAATTTTATAAGACAATGAATGGAAATTATTTTATGAAACACAAAGTGAGTAAAGAATAGTATGAAAGACAATGTATGCAAACTTTGTAAGCAAACCAATATAAAATAAAAAAATTTTTTAAATCACAAAACTAAAATAAACCAAGCATCTCTTGTCACAGAAATGTCATTCACACCAGCCAGTGTCATGCAGAATCTTGCACGTAAGGAAAGGAAAACAGGCAGTTTCTAAGCTTCCAAATTTGTCTTCACAAATGCAGGAGGCAAATAGGTACATCAGCAGTTATTTCACAGGGCAAGCCCAACTTGTAGGAAGCCAGGCATACAGGCTGCAACAAGTAGCCTCTGAAAACTTTCCCCTTTCAAAATGTAAACCAAGTAAATTTTCATAACAATGCCCACTTTATATCATCTCTTGTCAGATGGATCCAATATAGAACCCATAGAATATTACATGAATTTCTTTTACCGTGACCCTTCAAGGACATAATTTCTTCTGATATCAGGTCCATTTTTATATGATCAAGCTTACATACCTGAAGCGAGCTCTGTGACCAATTGGTAAAAAGTTGTGCTGCAGGCACACAATTTTAATTCACTAGTTGTTCTGCAGAAGGATGGTCAATCTTCTCCTGTGCGACTTACTGCCTCTTAAACCTAACCATTGGCTGTGAGTCAGTTTCTACTCCATGGCACACAACACCACCACATACCTGAGGAAACATACTAAGTGACCCACTCAAGGGTCTTTTCTTGTTTCTTTAAGGCTGAATTCTAACTTTGCTTATGAATGCTCAAAGCATCATTTAACTTTTTTTTTCTTAACTCTTTACAAGCTACAAACTAAAAAAAAAAATCTATGTTCAATGTGCTTCCTAATGGGAAATATCCAGTGTGAAAAACAATGTACAAGAAATTTTTCATAAACCAGTATTAAAAAGATAAAAAGGTAGAATGGGAAAGAGGACCTAGTTCCAGAGAGTCTGCAGTACAAATTCTCCCATATCAAGAATAATGACAAACTAGAAAACTTGCTTGACAGGCCCTCTCAGGTTTCAGAAAGTGTAAAGAGAGATCTAGTGTAACTCATTTAATATTTATTCAAGATAACAAGTGAAATAATGATTTTCTCATTTAATTGTAATTTGAAAAATCATTAAAAATTATTTACCACTAATCCCACTACAGAGGGCATTTGGTCTTTCCTGAAACATCACCAATTGATTTAGCTCTGGTGGCTTTTACAGCCAAAAAAAAAGGGAAAACAAATACACAAGCAAAGAATACAACCAATTTTGCAAATAGAACACCTGTAAAGCTGAGCTCAGTACTCTCTGTAATAGCTGGATTTGTTCAAAAGCAGCTCACTAAGCTTGACTCCAAGAGCACATATTGTAGAGCAGACGCCCAACCAATTATTTAGTTACTTCTCTAAACTCAATTCATTATTTCTTAGATTCGCTTTCCATCCCTAGTTTCCCAAGTGGCCAGCGTCAGCATTTTCAGGCTTGATGCATCGTTATCAACTATTCTTTGTAGACTTGCAAAAAGAAAAAAAGTCAAGTTAGTCCAGATGGTTTGACAAACTTAATTTCTTTGAGAAACCCCCCAAGAGAGATGATTCTCTGCCAGCAAATAGAAGAATTACTTTGCTGTGCCGGGTCCATAATGTGTAGAAAAGGTAACTAAGCCAGCATTTGGCATCTTGTGAGTGAAGAGTGACACTTTAAGCATAATTAGACACAGCTGCTCAGGCACTGACTTAGGACTTAGATAAATGGGATTCTAGCCTAATCCTGCCATGCCTTCATTATGATTCTTGGGGGGGTGGGGAAATACTTACTCTCTTTAGACCTCAGTTTCTTCACCCTGGAAGGGAATTATTTGTTAGAATAAATATCCCTTAATGTTGCTTTTATTATAGGATTCTACAAAGTAAAAGAAGTTTTTAAAAAGCTGGAAATGTTGGACTTAAAAGCAATGATATTAACAGACGTATATGCACCAGTGCTCATTTTAGCACTATTCACTACAACCACAAGGTGGGAATAACCTAAATGATCTTCAATGGTTGAACGAATAAGTAAAATGTGGTCCCAACACACCACAGAATACTTCTCATCCAGAATGAAAAGTTAAGTCCTCATACATGCCACAAGATGGATGGGGCTTCCACAAGATACGATACCAAGTGAAACAAGTCAGTCACAGAAAGGACAAATGTAGATTGCACATCTATAAAAAGATAAAACTAGTTAATGGCATAAAAGCCAAAGGTTATTACTAGTTATCAGAAATGAAAGGGAAAGAGAAAAAGAAAATTACTCCCTATTGAGCTCTGAGTTTCTATTTATAGCGGTGGAAAATTTACATGAATTAGGGTCATTATTGCAAAATCAGTTAGTATAATTGATGTTACTACAATTGTACACCTGCAAAATACTGGATTGGTAAATGTGAGGCATATTTTTAGAACAACAATAAATGAAAACAAAAAAGAGTAGCTGTTGAATTTACTTATTACAACCAAACATTCATGGAATTTGATTTCTTAATGTGGAGGTGTAGGGTCATAATTTCATGGTACATTACACTTAGTTGATGTAATATAATTTTTAACACATCAGTTTTACCTCATAAGTTCTTGTATAGTTTCTAAAAATTTAAAAGTTTCTGGAAGGCAATTTGGCACTTCTTCAAAAAGCTGAACATAGAAATTCCATATGACCCAGCTTTTCCACTACTTGGAATATACCCTGAGAAAATGAGAACTAAGGCACAAACTGAGATTTGTACATCAGTGTTCATAGCAGTATTACTCACCATTACAAGAACATGTAAATAGCCCAAATGTCCAAACACAAACTAACAGATTGAGAAATTATGATACATTCACACAATGGAATACTATGCAGCATGCAGGAGCAATAACTTTGTAAATTATTACCTAACTTGGGAGGGACTGGAGAGCATTATGCTGAGTGAACTAACTCAGTCCCACAAGGATAAATTTTGTATAAAACCACTATTGGAGAATGAGTATAAGGTTCCAAGACGGGTGGGAGAGGCTGGAAGCAGAGGGATGATGAAGTGCAGCGGGAGAGGGAATTACAATTTTATGGGTTCAGGGTGAGGGAAATTGAAAGAGTTTCTTTTTAAAAACAATGTATTCAAAATTTTTAAATAAACTAGTTGTTGTTGTTGTTGTTGTTGTTATGTGTCATTGAGTTACTTGCTACTCATAGCGAACCTATGTACAAGAGCCCTAAACACTGCTCTATCCTATGCCAACCTCACAGTCTCCGATACACTCGTTCCCACCACCTCAATCACAGAATCGATCCATTTCAACGAAGGTCTTCCTCTCCTGCACCGTCCCTCCACTCTAGTAGAAAATTGAAAAGTAAAAGAGAAGGAAATGGAAAGTGTCACTAATAATCTTCATGAACAACTGTCTTCTTTGTCATAATAGAACTGGATGATTCCTGCCTACCATTGTCAGACATTTTGATCAAAGATTCTGTAAAAGAATCCCGATCAATAGGTAACAAATTGCAGAAAAGGACTTCAAGTTTTCAGGAATTCAGACTTTCAAGGGCTATGTTACGGTTGTTTCTGTTATGCGTATCGAATCATGGTGATTTTAACAAGAAGTCATCTGAATCATGCCTTAACCTACATTACCCTAACAGTCTCTGAAATGCTCCAGCTCATTCATTGTTACAGTCACTGTTTCAATTCATATAGCTAATGCTCTTCCCTTCTTTCTATCCCCTTCCACTTTTCCCATCATGATGTCTTTTTCCAAGGATTAGCTCCTCTTGACTACATACCCAAGGTATGTTGTTGTTGTTGTTGTTATGTGCCGTTGAGTCGCTTGCGACTCATAGCGACCCCTATGTACAACAGCCATCAACTCTGCTCTGTCCTGTGCCAATCGTGTTGTCTCCAATACACCCATCCCGATTACCCCAGTCACTGAATCTTGTAAAGGGCCTTCCCTTCCTGCGCTGTCCCTCCATCCTCCCAAGCAGGATGTCCCTTTCCAAGGACCTCTCCCTCCTTACAACATGTCCAAAGTATGTTAGACAAAGCCTCAGAATCCTTGCCTCCAAGGAGCTTCCCAGTTTAACCCTTTCCAGGATGAATCTGATTGTTTTCCTAACAGTCCATGGTACCATCAATACTCTTCTCCAGCACCACAGCTCAAGGCATCAATTCTCCTTTTATCCTCCTTAGTCATTTTCCAACTCTCTGATACATAACAAGTGATTGCAAAGACCATAGCCTGTATTAGACGCACCTTAGTCTCCAGAGAGACACCATTGCTCTTCAGTACTTTGGAGAGGTCCCTAACAGCAGACTTTCCCACCGCAATACGTCTTTTAATTTCCTGGATACTGGTGCTGAGTGTTGACTTTGGAGCCAAGCAAACTAAAGCTGTGAACAATCTCAGTCTCTTCACCATTCAACCTAATGCTGACAATTGGCTCAGTGGTGAGAATCTTTGTCTTCTTGACATTGAGCCTCAATCCATATTGGAGGCTGCAGTCCTTGACCCACTGCAGCAAGTGCTTCAGGTCCTCCTCAGTTTCAGCAAGCAGGGTTGCATCATCTGCATATCACAGACTGTTGATAGATCTTCCACCAATCTTGACCCACCATTCCTCCTCATAGAGCCCAGCCTCCCAGATAATCTGTTCTGCATACAGGTTGAAAAAAGTTTGGAGACAGGACACATCCCTGGCATAAGACCTTCTCAATTTTGAACCATGCAGTGTTTCCTTGCTCTGTTCTGGCGACTGCCTCTTGGTCCAAGTATAGGTTTCTCATTAGCACAATCAAGCGTTCTGGGATTCCCATTCTTCTCAGAGTCAGCCACAGTTTCTTATGATCCACACAGTCAAACACCTCTGCATAGTTAATGAAACACATATATACATTCCTCTGGTATTCCCTGCTTTCAGCCAAGATCCGTCTAATATTAGCTACAATATCCCTAGTACCACGACCCCTTCTAAACCCAGCCTGGACTTCTGGCAGTTCTGCGGATGAATTGTTCCAGTCATTTTTGGATAATC
>NW_006400172.1:649440-650164 GCF_000299155.1 Elephantulus edwardii
ATGCTGAGCGAGTTCGGCCCTTTTGATTTTCTGACTCCAACTCCTTGCATATTTCGTTGTAATATTTTACTTTGTCGTCCCGTGCTGCCTTTTGAAATCTTCTATTCAACTGTTTAGTATCTTCAGTTTTTCCTTGTGCTTTGGCTTCTCTGCCCTCTAGTGCAATTTTCAGAATCTCTTCTAACATCCCATTTGGTCTTCTCTTCCTCTTCCATCTTTGCAATGACAGTTTGCGCTCTTCTGGGATGATACCCTTGATATCCTCCCAAAAGTCATCTGGTCTTCCCTCACTAGTGTTCAAGGCCTCAAACCTGTTATTGAGATAGTTCTGAAATTCAGGTGGGATAGACTCTAAGTCATATTTTGGTTCCCATGGCCTTGGTTTCATTTCACTCAGCTTCAGCTTGAACTTGCATATAAGTAGTTGGTGATCTACAATCAGCTCCTGGCCTAGTTTTCACAGCTGATGTTGAGCTTCTCCAGCAGTTCTTTCCACAGATGTAATCAATCTGATTCTTGTGCATACCATCAGGTGAAATTCATGTATATAACCTGTGTTTTTATCTCTTCAAAAACGTATTTGCAATGAGTAAGTCATTGATTATGCCAAATTCAATCATCCTCTCTCTAGCTCCATTTCTGTCACCGAGTCCATGTTTTCCAACTACTGAATCTTCTTCTCTGTTCCCAACTTTTGCATTCCAGTCACCCATTATTATCAGTG
>NW_006400172.1:650669-661142 GCF_000299155.1 Elephantulus edwardii
ATTCATGGTTCTCACATTCCATGTCCCAATCACTAGTGTCTGCTTACAACTGTTCCTCTTCCTTTGTATTTCCATACCTGAAAGCTCAACCTCAGTTACCCTCTCTGTTATCTACCTGTGTTCTGTTGTACATAGGATTTTCAGAAGTCTGCTATTTCAGAAGTGGATGGCCAATCCTTCTTCCTAGTCTGTCTTAATCTGAATGTTCAGATTTAGAGACGTATCAGACAGACCAGCATTTTACAGAAAAGTGAAAGATATATCTCTTATTGTGGAGTTAACCATTCGTATCAGTGTTGTCCCTGCCCTTGGCACACGTGTCTTTACTCACTTATTTCCCTGCTCCATCATCCACCAAGTTACCTATCCACTTCTACCCACTCCCTTCAACATCCATCTCCCATTGTCCCGCCCTTGATCTGATATCTTATATCTGAAGCTTCCTTGGCTTCTGTGATTCCAAATAGGTCAGCTTCTAACAGTTTCTTATGCTGTGACCAGTGTCTCGTAAGTTCAGTGGCAATGCTTTCCAAGCAAAGGTGATGTGTCCTGTAGAACTGGTGTATAGACGGGTTTTTCTTGGCCCAAGGGCCACAGGCCCAAGGGTCCGAATTGATCCCATGTGGCTTTGGTGGCTCCACGTTTACCTGAGATGAGGTTGGAGGGTTTCAAGGTCCCTTGGTGTCCCTCTTCTCTGCCTGTCAGGATTTTTTTCTTCCTCCCTGTATGCAGCCTTAGAATGGATCCCACACAGCTTTGGGGACTCCATGTTAGGTTCCTGACATCACAGTCCAAAGTCATCAATTGTTTGTTTGTCTTTCTTGCTCACTTTCCAACTTTCAGATGATAAGGAAGCAATTGAAAATACCACCATTTGAATAAGGCATCCCATTAACGTTAAATTGATATCCTTTTTATTTTCACACACTAGAGACATCTTTGTGAGATTTTCCCAATACAACACATATTTTCTTTTTTTAAATCACAAAGTAAATTTTATTCAGTATTTTTTCTTACTTATTTTTTTATCAATTTTAATGAAAGCTTGCAGACACTTAGAGTTTCCATTCATTTATTGTAGCACTTTTCTCCCTGCCCATCCACTCTCCCCAACTCAATCTTCTTGAAAAGTAAAAGAAAAACTCTTTCATTATTATGTAATTCCCTCCCCCCAAGTCTACTCCACTGTGTAGCCTTCATTCTGGACTCCTGTCATGACAATAATACCCAATCATATATATATCCCTTTTAAACAGTTCTCTCCCTCATCAATTTCAATGCAGTATACATCATTCACCCTCTCCTTCCCTGTCTTCCCTCAACCAGGAAGTCAATCCCATTTTATGGCAGTGGCCCAATGCAATATTTGTCCTTTTGTGACTGAGATATTTCACTCAGCATAATGTCCTCCAGGGTCACTCATTTTGTATAATATTTCATGAGTTCCTTGTTTTTTCAATGCTGCATTTATTCCATTGTGTGAATATACCAGAGCTTCTCTATCCATTCATTAGTTGATGGGCACTTTGGTTGTTTCCAGTTCTTTGCTATTGTGAACAAAGCAGCAATCAACATGGCTCTGCATATATCTTCTTGGGTGGAGGTAATGGTTTCCTTAGGATAAAGTCCCAGTAGTGGAATTGCTGGGTCAAATGGTATTTCTATTTGCAACTTTTTGAGAAAGCACCATTCAGCCTTCCATACTGGTTGCACCATTTTATACTCCCACCAACAGTGAATAAGGGTTCCAGTTTCTCCACAACCTCACCAGCATTTGATGTTTGCTATTCTATTAAATTTTGCTATTCTTACTGGTGTCTATCTGGAGACTAAGGTGCATTTGATACAGGCCGTGGTCTTCGCAATCACTTGTTATGCATCAGAGAGTTGGACAATGACCAAAGAGGATAGAAGGAGAATTGATGCCTTTGAGCTGTGGTGCTGGAGAAGAGTATTGAGAATACCTTGGACTGCTAGGAAAACAAACAGATTCATCCTGGAAAGGATTAAACCGGGTGGCTCCTTGGACGCAAGGATTCTGAGGCTCCATTTAACATACTTTGGACATGTTGTGAGGAGAGACCGATCCTTGGAGAAGGACATCATGCTTGGGAGGGTGGAGGGACGGCGCAGGAGGGGAAGGCCCTCTATGAGGTGGAGTGATTCAGTGACTGGGATAATCGGGATGGGAGTGTCGGAGACAGTGCGATTGGCACAGGACAGAGCAGAGTTGAGGGCTGTTGTACATAGGGTCGCTATGAGTTGCAAGCGACTCAACGGCACATAACAACAACAACATTCTTACTGGGGTGAGATGATATCTCATAGTTGATTTGTTTTACATCTGCCTTAATGATAAAAATTTTGAACATTTCTTCATGTGTTTGTCAGCCACCTGAATGTCTTCTTTGGTGAAGTGTCTGTTCATATCCTTTCCCCAGTTTTCAATTGGATTGTTTACATTTATCTTGTTGTGATGCTCCACCTTTTATAAACTCTAGATAAGTCCCTTGTCTCACCAAATATTTTTTCCCAATCTGTGGCTTACCTTTTTACTCTGTTGGAGAAAATTTTGGATGTGCATAGGGATTTAATTCTTAGAAGTTTCCATTCATCTATTTTATCCTCTCTTGGTTGTAGATTTTCCAGGATGCTTGGAAGACTGTTTATGTTGTCCATTAGGACTTCTAGAGTTCTTCCAAGCTTTTCTTTAATAAAGTTTATAGTCCTTGGTTTAAGTCGTAGGTCCATAATCCACTTTGAGTTTGTTTTTGTATATGAAGTAAATTGTGGATCTTGCTTTAGTTTTCTACAGATAGTTTTCCAATTTTGCCAGCACAATTTGTTAAAAAGGCAGTCGTTTCACACTTAACTCATTTCATCTCCTTGACAAAAAGCAGTTGGTCATAGGTAGATGTGCCGATTTCTAAATTCTGAATTCAATTACATTGATCTATGTGTCTGTCATTGTACCAGTACCACAGTCTTGATCACAATGTCAGTGCAGTAGGAATTGAAATCAGGGAGCGAGATACCTCCTTCCTTGTTTCTCTTTTTAAGCAGTGTTTTTCTTATTTGGGGTCTCTTTCCATTCCAAATGAAATTGGAGATTGTCTTTTCCATCTTGTTGAAAAATGGAATTGGTATTTATATTGGAATTGCATTGAATGTGTAAATTGCCTTTGGTAGTATTGTCATTTTTACAATATTTAGTCTTCCTATCCATGAGCAAGGGATATTCTTCCACATCACCAGGTCTCTTTTTGTTTCTTGTAGGAAGGTTTTGTAATTTTCTTTGAATAGATCCTTTGTACTTCTGGTTAGGTTTACTCCTAACTATTTAATCTTGTGATTAGCTATTATGAAGGATATTGTTTTCCTCAGCTCCAATTCTGTATTCTCTTTGTCACTGTAGATAAATCCAATTGATTTTTGACTGTTGATCTTCTATCCTTCCAATTTGCTACTATGTCCAGTAGTTTTCTTGCTAAGTCTTTAGGGTTTTCTAAGTATACTATCATATCATCTGCAAAAAGAGATGATTTTACCTCCTCTTTGCCAATTTGCATACCTCTTATTTCCTACTCTTGCCTTATTGCTATCGCTAAGACGTCCAAAACAACCTTGAATAGGAGAGGTGATAGTGGGCATCCTTGCCTAGTTCCAGTTCTCAAGGGGAATGCCTTTAATCTCTCTCCATTGAGAACAATGTTGGCTCTCATGTTTGCATATATACTTTTTACTATGTTGAATAATTTCCCTTCTAATCCTATTTTGTTGAGTGTTTTAATCAGGAAAGGGTGTTGGATTCTGTCAAAGGCCTTTCTGCATCAATTAACAAGATCATGTGGTTCTTGTTCTTTGCTTTGTTAATGTGCTGAATTACATCACTTGTTTTTCTTATGCTTTTCCTTATATATCTGTTTTGAATCCCACTTGGTCATGGTGAATTCGTTCTTTGAGGTGTCATTGGATTCTATTGGCCAAGATTTTATTCAGCATTTTTGCATCAATGTTCATGAGAGATATTGACTTATGTTGGTATCTTTATCTAGCTTTGCTATCAAGGATATGTTAGCTTCATAGAATGAGTCTGGGAGAATAAATTTTACTATGTTGAATAAATTCCCTTCTAATCCTATTTTGTTGAGTGTTTTAATCATGAAAGGGTGCTGGATTTTGTCAAAGGCCTTTTCTGCATCAATTGATAGGATCATATGATTCTTTGCTTTATTAATGTGTTTAATTACATTTATTGTTTTTCTTATGTTGAACCATCCTTGTATACCTATTATGAATCCCACTTGGTCATGGTGAATTAGTTCTTTGAAGTATCATTGGGTTCTATTTGCCAGTATTTTATTAAGGATTTTTGCATCTATGTTCATGAAAGATATTGGTGATAGTTTTCTATTTTGGTGGTGTCCTTTCCTGGTTTTGGTATCAAGGATATGTTTGCTTCATAGAATGAGTCTGAAAGAATTCCATCTTTTTCTACTTTCTGAAATAGTTTATGAAGAATTGGTTACAGTTCTTCTTTGAAGGTTTGATAAAATTCACTTGTAAAACCATCTGGTCCAGGGGTTTTTTTGGTCGAAAGTTGTTGTATTAACTTTTCAGTTTCTTCTTTTGTAAATGGTCTGTCCAGATGATCAGTTTCAATTTGTGTCAGTTTAGGTAGGCTTTTCTAAGTATTTGTACGTTTCCTCTAGGTTTTCATATTTGTTTTAGTATAGTTTTCCATAATACTCTAATGTTAGCCTTTTTATTTTAGTTGGTTCTGTTGTGATGTTGCCTGATTCATCTCTTATTCGTATTATTGTGTCTTCTTTTCTTTTTTTGAGTTTTCCTAATGGCTTGTTAATTTTATTTACCTCTTCAAAGAACCAACTCCTAATTTTGTTGGTAGTTTCTATTGTTTTCCTATTTTCTATTTCATTTATTTCTGCTCTTTTTTTATCATTTCCTTTTTTTAGAGGATTTTGGGTTTTCTTTTGGTTTTTTTTTATTTTCAATTTTCTGGAGATACAGGGTTAGAGAGTCAATGGTCAGTTTTCCCTGGCTTTTGATTTGTTTGCGTCTTGCAATAAATTGAACTCTGATTACTGCTTTGGCTGTCCCAGAGGTTTTGGAAAGGATGTTTTCATTGTCATTTGTTTCAAGAAACTTTTTAATCTCATTTTTTGTTTCTTTTAGTACCCAGTCATGTTCAACAAGGTTTTGTTCAGCTTCCAAATGTATGGGTTGGGTTTATTTTCTCTTTTATCTTCTTATTTTTAATTCCTAATTTTGTAGCATTATGGTCTGAAAAGATGGTTTGTATTATTTCTATGTTTTTTAATTTATTGATGCTTGCCTTGCGACATAGAATGTGATCTCTTCTGTAGAACGTTCCATGCACATTGGAGAAGAAGGTATACTGTGCTTTTGAGGGGTACATTAGCCTATAAATATCTACGAGGTCAAGTTGGTTTATTGTACGGTTTAATTCTTCAGTATCTCTGTTGAGTTTTTGTTTGGTTTTTTTTTTCTGATAGTTCTATCTTTTCTTAAGAGGGGTGTATTGAAGTCTCCAAGTACTATAGTAGTGTTGTCTATTTCCTTTTTCAGTTTTGTTAGTGTTTATTTTATGTGTTTTGCAAGTCTTTCATTTGGTGCAGAGATATTTATTATTGTTATGTCCTCTTGTTCTATTGAGTATTATGTAGTGACCTTCCTTGTCCTTTGTGATGGTTTTTACATTGACATTTATTTTATCAGAGATATCACTACTCCTGCTTTTCTCTGGATGCCATTCGCTTGGTATATTTTCCCCCACCCTTTTATTTTTAGTCTTTCTTTATCTTCATTTTTCAGGTGTGTCTCTTGTAGACAACATATTGATGGATTTTGGGTTTTTTATCCAATCTTCTACTCTTTTTCTCTTCAGCAGTGCATTTTTTAATTATTATTAAATTTTATTAGTTTTAATGAACATTTACAGAGATTTTGGGTTCTCATTCATTCATTGTTGCACTGTTTTCTCTACCCTCATCCCCAGTTCGTTCTTCTTCCCCCCCCCACCGAATGTCTGTTTTAATTGTCCAATTGCCATAGTGCTTGTCAAAGCCAGTTCTGATTAATCTCCTTTGTCAGTGTGTCCTTTGCCATTCCCTATCACTCCTCCCTGAGAGAAACTTCACCCTGATTCATAAGGAAAAGGGGATGGCGTATTCTCTTAGCTACTTCCTGCTGAAAAGGGACGCTGTGGGTTTCAGGGTTAAGAACTTCTCTCACTACTCTAAAGGGCCCCTTTGGCAGTAGGAAACACATAGAACACTATGGAGATTGATTTTGGAATTTAGATGCACTGTTATTAATTGTGCTTAGCCGTACATGTTCATATCCTTGAAGATGTATCATGGAGGTGTTTCAGCAGTGCATTTAAACCATTCACATTCAGTGTGATTATTACGAGGCAAGGTTTTATTGCTGTAATTGTGTTGAGTTCTTTTTGGTGTTGTTGCTAGTTACTTTGGACCATGCTTCTTTCTTTGGTATATCTGTAAGAAGGATACCTGTGAGTCTTTCCTGCAAACTAGTCTTGTTTTTACAAACTGTCTTAGACTCTGCTTTTCTGGGAATATCTTCATCTCTCCTTCATATTTGATGGATAATTTTTCTAGGTACCGTATTCTTGGTTGACAGTGTGTTCTTTGAGTGTTTGATATATGTCCTTCCACTCTCTTCTTTCTTGCATTGTTTCTGCTGAGAAATCGGCTCCTAATCTTATCTGCTCTCCCTTATAAGTTAGTCTTTGTTTCTCCCTCACTGCTTTCACGATTCTCTCCTTAGCTTTGTTTCTGGCAAATTGATTATGATACGCCTTGGTGTTTTTCTTTGGTGTCTAGTCTATATGGTGTTCACTGAGCTTCTTGAAAATATATTTTCTTATTTTTCATTATGTCTGGGAAGTTTTCCTCTAGTAGTTCTTCCACAACTTTTTCAGTGCCTTTACTTGCTTCTTCCTTTTCTGGGATTCCAAGGATGTGCATGCTATTTCTCTTGATGGTGTCCTACATTATTCTTAGGTTTTCTTCTTTTTCCTTCTTTTTTGAGTCTGCTTTTTGCTCTAGCAGATCAGTGATGACAATTCTGTCTTCAATTTCACTGATTCTGTGTTCCATCTCATCAACTCTGCTCATGTGTCCCTCCATCATGTTGACAGTCTCTGAAACATTGGACCTTATATTTTGATTAGTGGATTCTTGTTTTTCCAGTGCTGCTAATGCCTTGTTTGTTTTCTCTACAATGTTCTGCATTTTTTTAGTTCCTCCTGGGTTTTGCTTGTACTGTCCTGTAATTCATTAAGTTTGTCCTTCATCCATTGAACATATTCAATCACTCCTCTTTTAAATTCTGTGTCAGAAAGTGCCATCAGACCCTCTGGCTTCAGGAAATCCACTCATACTATGTCACCCTTTGGGGGTGGCATCTTGCTTTGCTCTTGTGTATTGTATGGGATAGCTTGCTTCCTTCAATCCATTGATAGGTTCTTGATCTGAAGACAATGCTCTAGAGGTCAGTTGGGCAGCTACCCCACTTGTGCATTTCTCTGAACTTTCTGACTTCAGAGAAATGTCAGTTCAGAGCCTGTGAGGGCAATCTCTTATTGGTAAGATAGGTCAAGGTGTTCCTGATTAAAGGCAAGTTGATTGCCCAGACGTGTAGGCACTGGTGTGGAGCCAAAAGGGGTGAGGCACGCACAGGATTGGGGTGATAACAAGGGCCAGTCAAACACTTGGAGTACCTCACTGAAACCTCTGCTATCTGAATGTGCTCACAACTGGGGTCCCTACTCAAATTCCAGCTGTCCGTCTCCCAACCAGTGGTTTTCAGTCAGCGGTCCCTGCCCAGTGGCACTTACGCAGGTGCCCTCAGGCAGCAGCCCTTGCCCAAGCAGGATCCTGCGTCCAACAGAACCCAAAAAGTCAGAGTCAAATTCCCACTGACCCACTCACTTCTGGCTGGTCTGCAGTGTCCACAAAAGTTCAGACAGATTACTGTTGCAGACTGAGTGTAAAATAATTTTATAATTATTAATAATGAGACAGCCAGCCAGGAATGGGATAGAACAGAGATCATAAAACAGGGGGCCAGCAGTTCTCGATTGAAGACCCAAAGTCATGTTTCTCTGTGTATTTATTAATCAGGGGAAGTAAATCTTAAAAGGAATTCCTTATAAATAAAGCCAAATTTTTCTCTATTGTCAACCTAATGCTTTAGCTGAGGAAGTATTCCACACATAGTAACACTCCCTCTGTAGGGGAGCCCTAGCTGTCTCCTGTCTGCAGGGAACAAACAGCTCATTTTCTGTGATCTGCCACAAGAGAAATCCTAACTTATAAATTTGTAATTCCTTCAATTCCTGAACAAGGGTTTTCATATAATATTTGGTATAAAGTTTGGCTTCCCATAGATTACCACTGGGTGGCTCGTTCTTGGGCAGTCGGCATGGCCCAAGAGAGCGCCGCCAAATTCCCACCAGTGGGCTTGCCCTTGGGTGCTCTACCAGGTAATCAGCAGTGCCCCAGAAAACCCAATCAGGATCCTCCAGGCCTTTCTCCTGCCAGATTAGTCCCACAGCAGCTCAGCTGGTGGCTTTGGTTGATGGCTGGATCCACGTTATGGCTTTGTATTCCTGTAGCTCCAAAAGGTACTGCTCCAACAAAAGCTCTGATTCTAAATCCTACTCTCCACGGCTCACTGTGTTGGTTGGTCTTTGTGTGGCGTTAAGGACTTTTTAGTGGTCCTGGGGCACCACTGGGGTCGCAGGACTGTGGTGGGGGCAGAGGTGCATGGTTGTGGCACCACCACAGGGGGAGCGGAGGAGAGGGGGCCACGAGGCTGAGGAGAGTGGTGCAGGAGCTCAGGGCTGGGGTGCCACCACTGGAAGGCAGGTGGCGGGGCGTGGGCGCCACTGGGGGTTTATGTGGTGGCAGGCTGTGCGTCACGTGGCAGCAGGCTGCAGTGGGGTCATGCTGTGGCAGGCCGTTGCTCCTCTGGGGTCACATGGTGGTGGGCAGACCATTACTCCGTGAGTTAATGGGTCCCATGTGGTCAAGCTAGATAGCAGTGATCCCCCCAAATAACTGTGGGAGCACTGCAGGCAGCACTGTCTGTCGCTCCTTCCTGCTGTCTGTTAGTCATATTCTTCTTAATGTTAGCCATAAGTTATTATGAGTCACACAGTCAAATGCCATGGCATAATCAATAAGTACAAGTGATCCTATTTCTGGTGTTCTCTACTTTTAGCCAACATCCATCTGACATCAGCAATGATAACCTTCATGACATGGCCTCTTCTGAATCCAGCTTGAATTTCTGGCAGTTCCCTATAGATGTACAATTCACACCATTTTTTATTATCTTTGAACAAGATTTGTCTTACATGTGATATTAATGATTTTTTTGTAATTTCCTCACTCTGTTGGATCACCTTCTTTTGGAAAGGGAACAATTATGGCTCTCTCCCAGTCAATTGATCAGATAGCTATCTTCAGTATTCCTTGGCATAGATTAGTGAACATGTCCAGGGCAGCATGTATTAGATACATTTCAACTGACATTGCATCAGTCCCTGGAACCTTAATTTTTGCCAATGCCACAGTGAAATCTGGAGTTTTTCCTTCAGTGCCATTGGTTCTTAATCATCAACTACTTCCAGAAATGTTTCAATGTTGATAAATTCTTTTTTGGTACAGTGACTTCATGTATGCCTTCCATCTTCTTTTGATGCTTCCTGTATCACTCAAGATTTTGCACATAGAATCCTTCAGTATTGTAATAAAAGATTTGAATTTGTTCTTCAGTTCTTTCAGCTTGAGAAATGTCAAAGGAATTTTTCCTTCTGATTTTCTGACTCTAGCTCTTTGATTTGTCTTCTTGAGCTGCCTTTTGAAAATTTCCTTTTACTTCAATATCTCTTCCATTTCTGTTAACCTCTCTGCATTAATACAAGGCCCAGAATATTTTCTGAAAATGAGATTCTGAATCTTTTCCATTTCCAGTTTTCTAGAGTCATAGAAACTAAATAAGCCCCTAAAACTATTGCCCTCAAAGAACCTTTAAAATTTAAATCAAAAATGTTTCCTTAAATTTCTTCAACATAGTAAAAAGTATTTATGAAACCCAAGAGCCAACATCATTCTCAACGGAGACAGGTTAACGGCATTCCCTTTAAGAACAGGAACCAGGCAAGGATGCCCACTCTCACTTCTTTTATTCAACATTGTACTGGAAGTCTTAGCGAGAGCAATAAGACATCAAAAGGAAATAAGAGGTATCCAAATTGGCAAAGAGGAGGTAAAACTATCTCTCTATGCAGATGATATGATAGTATACCTAGAAAACCCTAAAGACTCAGCAAGAAAACTATTGGACGTAGTTGACCAATTCAGCAAAGTAGCAGGATACAAGATCAACATACAAAAA
>NW_006400172.1:662532-665429 GCF_000299155.1 Elephantulus edwardii
ATTGAAAAACAAGGAACTCATTCAATATTATTCAAAATGGGTGAGCCTGGAGGACATTATGCTGAGTGAAATATCTCAGTCGCAAAAGGACAAATATTGCATGGTGCCACTGTTGTAAAATGGGATTGATATCAGGGTTGGGGTAAGACTGAGAAAAACTGGATAAATTGTGTATACTGCACTGAAAGAGATGTGGAAGTGAATAATTTAAAAGGGGATTATGGGTATAATATAAAGGGTAATAATAGGGTATTATGGTTATCATAAGAGCCCACAATTAAGGTTGCATAGTGGAATGTACTTGGGGCAGTGGGATGGGTGCAGGGGGATTGTGTACCAGCAAAGGAGTGTTTCTTTTACTTTTGAAAGATAGGAGTGAACTGGGGGTGGGGGAGGGCTGGGCAGAGAGAGAAGTGCAGTAATGAATGAATGGAAATCCAAAATCTCTGTAAATGCTCATTAAAATTATTTTTTAAAAATGTAAAAAATATTTCCTTTAGTCTTTATTCAGACAAGCAATAAAGAGTATCTACCATTAGCATCATGTTCTTCGATGAAATATCTATTTGACATCAAATTAACAATGTAACTTGAAAGGTTAGATAAGAGCTTGGTAGGTATATGGGTAATATTTTTATATTAATGAAGGAGGGTCAATTTAAGAAAAGAGCATAAGAATGACTGTATATTATGAAGTGTGTAATCAGTGTCACTGAATTGTACATGTAGACAATGTTTACCTGGTATGTGTTATGCTGAGTATATTTTCAACAACAATTTTATAGGTAACTAAAAGTTCTGTGGGTTTATCACTAACATAGTTGTGGTACTACAATGAAAGTAGTCCTCAGATCTTGAGCTACAGAGCACTTGGGATTCCATGTGTTGTGCTGTGCTCCCGTTGCCAGCTGCTCAACCACAGTGCAGGATTCTAGATCTGACCCCCACCCACATTCAAGGGTTCATGCTCAATTGGATCAAGAAAGTACAACTTCTTAGCAAAAAGAAATATGTTAATGAATCTGCTTGATCTTCATGAGATCTCAGAAGATTCTAACCTTTTTATAAGCAATGAAAAGTGTTGTTGTGGTTGTTGTTAAGTGCTGTCAAGTCTTAGATGACTCATAGTGACCCTATGCACAAAAGACCTGAAAACTTGTATACTTTTCATCATTTCTCCATGTTCATAGAGTTTCCAGAGTGGTATAGCACTGGTCTGTCCATTTGCTGTACAGCGGAAACTCGTGGTTGCCATGATGCTAAACACTGTGACATTGATGTGTCAAATGCAATAATGGTTCCCTTTGGTGGACAGTATTTTGTGGGGCTTCCCTATTAAAATAAACTTGGAAGGAGGCATGACATCCACTTCCAAAATAGCTTGCCTCTGGAAACTCTACGAATGTGGAGAAACAATGAAATAAAAAATACCAACATTATTATTTCTTTTTTTATTTTATTTATTATTAAATTTTATTAATTTAAATGAACATTTACAGAGATTTTGGGTTTTCATTCATTCATTGTTACACTATTTTCTCTACCCTCCTCCCCAGTTCGTTCTTTTCCCCCCCTTGAAAGTGTGTTTTAATTGTCCAATTGCCACAGTGCTTGTCAAAGCCAGCTCTGATTAATCTCCTGTCAGTGTGTCCTTTGCCATTTCCTATCACTCCTCCCTGAGAGAGACTTCACCCTGATTCATAAAGAAAAGGGACGGCATATACTCTTAGCTACTTACTGAAGAAAAGGGATGCTGTAGGTTTCAGGGTGAAGATCTTTTCTCACTACTCTAAAGGGCCCCTTTGGCAATAGGAAACATATATACTATTATGGAGATTTGTTTTGGAATTAGAGAAATTATGAAAAATAGGAAAAGTCAACAATGAGAAACATTTCTTTACAATTTTAAGAGCCATAATTTATTAATTTTCATTGTTTTTATCCTCACAGTCTAGTGGTTATACATAAACTTAGTTGTGATCATTTGGTGTATTCAAAATTTTGTAATATTGATTGTTAGTTATCTTAGTATAAAAACAATATATGGGTATGATGTGATGTTTGGATAATGAGAAGGAGAATACAAGAAGAGAAGTATTATTATTTAAGAATATAAACACTGAACATAATGGTATATTTTCTAGCACTTGTATGTGCATATATTTTATAAAGTGTGTGTTAAACTCCATGTGCTAACCCAAGGTGAGGTGTTGGAACTTTATAAAGTGTGTGTTAAACTCCATGTGCTAACCCAAGGTGAGGTGTTGGAACTGAGACTCCTAGAAGGGTTGCAGCCATTTGCAGGTTATAGGAAAATGATATAAAGCAGATTACTTGGTTACTGGATAACTTATGCCCTCAGCAGTTATATTAATACCTGTGTCCCCCAATCGCCTAAACATAGAATTCATAGATACCAGCATTTGGTTGTACTCACGGATAAAACTTATTGCAAAGACACAGCAAGGCTATACAACCAGCCCTTATGAAGAAAAAGCACATCAAGCAGAGTCTGGATGGATCCATATGCAGGATTGTCTAAACTCTCACAGAGGGACCACACAGAGCACACCCTTCCCTTACCCCAGCAGTGAAATGCTTCATATCTACAGTGTTTATGTATATGAAAACTTCTTTAAGATTTCACACGTACTCACTCATTGCTGTCAAGTGAATTCCAACTCATAGCTAATGCGCCTTCAGGTTTCCACGAGTGTTAATTGCACAGGAGGAGACACTCCTCTTTCTCGGAGCTACTGGTAGATTCAGACTGAGGATTAAAAGTGCAACTGCTGGGGAGCTACATGATGCCACTGTTGTAGAATGGGACTGTCCTTGGGGTTGGGGAGAGACTGAGTAAGATGGGTTCAATAATGTATACTGCACTGAAACAGAGG
>NW_006400172.1:666099-686694 GCF_000299155.1 Elephantulus edwardii
TTAATAAAATATAATTATAGAAAGAAAAAAAAAGTGCAACTGCTATGGACTTCACCACCAGATTTCCCTGTTTGAGACTTTGATCTCAATATTTTTACTGGAGAGTGGTCAAACAGGCCCCCTGTCTGGTCACAACTAAAACATTTCTAGAAACTCAGCTTATCTAAAGTGAGCTTAATGCTTTAGGGGATAGCCCAAAGCCAAGTCCGTAGAAATCAGCCAAAGGTCAGTCACTCTTTCCTGCAAAGTAGTGCTTTAGGCATTGATAGATTTAAGCGGTAAAATCTGGTGTGAAAAACAATGTATATGAACTTAGTAAGTAAATAAATATAAAATAGTTTTATTATAAAAATTTTAAAAGAACTGTAGAGCCTCAGTTACAGAAGGCTGCTTTGCATTCCAGCTTTGTCCCTTGCTTACTTACTGTTTGACCTCTGTGTGTCCATTTTTTTCACAAATTAATTGGGGTATATAGCGAGAAATAGGGTTGTGAGAATTATGTAAACAATCTTCATGAAGCGCTTAGCACAATGTCTGGCACATATCAAGCCTGTGAACATAATTCATTCTCTGCAAACTGTTTATTGCTGTTGAGTCAAAGAATATTATAGGCAATATTATTTATCTAAAAATCAAGACATTCATCTAAGTTTCAAAGCTATTGAGAAACACCACACAAGCTCTTTGATAATAGAAATGGGTATCATGCTGATTTATGCAACTCTGTGTGAGTAATTTTTTGGAAGGGAACTATTTTATTTAATAAAGTTCCTATAACCTTATGCTGAGTAGTTGAAGAATATGGGCATTATGAGCAAGTGTTGGAAAAGAACATAGATTATTGATTTAAATGATCCTCGAACTTTCAAGTGATTTTATTTGAACTGTGGTATAAAGGGGAAAGCAATAGAAGAAAAATGAGCTAAGAAGTGCTGCAAGGTCAGACTGCTTTCCTGAACACACTGCTGTTAAAAATGAGGAAATACGCCTTTTCCCTACTGAGAGCTTTAACACGTCAGGTACTGAGCTAAATGCTTTATGACTTTGTTTCATTTAACTCTCACATTTACCATGTATGTTAGTTATTGTCCTCATTTTACAGGTGAGGAAGTAGTGGTCCAAAGAAACTAAGTAATATGCCCAAAGTAATCCTAGTGACTGCAGGTCTAGGAATGAATACTCATTAAAATCTATTCAGACTCAAGACTCTTACTTTGCCTTCATAATTGTATGGGCCTTAATATAAAGTTACAAATTTCCAAAAGCACAACCATGTGTTACACTAGTGAATTACCCAACATCAAGAAAACAAAGATTCTCACCACAGGGCTGATTGTCAGCATCATGACAGACAATGAAGAGACAGAGACTGTTAACAGCTTCAGTTTGCTTGGCTTCACAAACAACAAACTTGGTACCAGAAGCCAGGAAATTAAAAGGTGAATTGCGTTGGGAAAGTCTGCTGTCAGAAACCTCTCCAAATACTGAAGAGCAATGATGTCAGTATGGAGATTAAGGTGCACCTGATTCAGGCCCTGTATGGTTTTTGCAATTTCTTGCTATGAATCAGAAAGCTGGACAATGACTAGAAAACAGAAGAAAAATTGATGTCTTTGAGCTGTGGTGCTGGAGAAGAAAATTGAACATATCATACATAGCTAGAAAAACAAACAGGTTTGTCCTAGAAAAGATGAAGCCATATGCTCTTTGGAGGCAAGGATTCTGAAGCCTCATCTGACATACTTTGAACATATTGCAAGGAGGGACCAGTCATGGAGAGAAATGTCATGTTTGGGAGGGTGGAGGGACAGCACAAGAGAGGAAGACACTCAAGATGGATTGATTCAGTGACCAGAGTAGTGGGGTTGATTCGTTGGAGAAAATAAGATTGGCACAGGATAAAGCAGGGTAGAGGCTGTACAGGAGAGATTGTGAGGAGAGGGCAGAATCAGGCAAGGTTTCATTCTATCGTACATGAGGTCAATATATACCTCATTCAAACCATTCAGACTTCTGGGTACAGAACAACGCAGATTCATACTAACCTGGGATATAATAGTCATTCAGTAGTCATACCATTTTCATCCTCTTTTTTAGTATTCTTCCTAGAATAAATTCCACACAGATGAGCTTTTGTTTGTTTTAGGTGTTTTGGTTTTTTTAATGCTTATGCTGCATCTAGTTTCATACTACAGTTTTATTAAAAGTAAACCAGTAGGAAGTAAAAGATTTCATCAAAACAAAAGGAATGAAATATAGCATGTACACAAAACCAGAGACCACTTTATCCAGACTTCGTGTTTCTAGATAGAAGCATTGTGTCTTGAGCAAAGAAAGCTTGGGTTGATAATTTCTTCAAGGTGCACAGATCTCTCTCTGTTACACACAAACAGCGAAAGAGAAAGCAAAAGAGAGAGAGAGAGATAAAGAGAGACAGAGAGAGAGAGAGAGAGAGAGAAGCAAGATTATCAGAAATACAAAGAAGAACTGTCCAGAGCTCTGGGGAACTTCAGTAAACCAATACGTTCTTCCATGACCAGATTTCCTGATCTGAACTGTAGAAAATGTACAGAACTCCTGAGATGAGTGCCTCCATTTCAAGGTCTCTTGTATGTTGTAGAGAAGCAGCATACTGTTTTAAATAATAAAAAGGAAAATCAGATTTAGAATTCAGTAAGGTATGGAATAGCAGCAGCTGGAGAAACTTACTTCAGAAAGTTAAAAATAGAAGGATGCAATATGCTGAGAAGTTGTAGCCCAAAAGCTGCAGCAATGCAACTGGTCCAAGATGTCAAGAAACTGAAACAGCCTTCTGAGAAGGTGGCAGAAGAAACTTACCTCTGTTCAGACCCTTGTCCACAAAGACAAAAAAACTACAACAACAAAAACCTACAAACAAGCAGCAAAACAGAGATTCTCTCTCTGTTTGGAGAGAATCTGATTTGTGGAGCATAGAAAAGCAACACAGAGCTACGAACAAGCAAGAACCAACAAGTTACATATGGTAGCAAAATTGCTTTTCGACCATCACTGTTCTTCCCCCTCCCCCGACTCCCACTAGCCATGTGGCCACTGACTGCTATGAACTGAGAAAGTGGCCCCAGAACAGTAGCCAGTTTGCACAACCATCACAAACCCTGTCCGTACAAAGAGAACAGTCCCAAAAAAAAGCTTCTGCTCTAAAACCAACAAGGCAAAACAGCCCTGGGGTCCGTTTGGAGAGTGCAAACACCTTGCCACAAGACCACTGTCAGCTTAATTACTACAGAAGGTCCAGGCAATAGAGTTGACTTTCAGGGTCAGCACTCTAATTGCCTCCCTCAGAACCACAGAGCTCAGACCTCTGAAACCAAGATGAGGGACCTCCCAGAGTGTCTGCTCTGTGAATGAGGAGGAGGACAGCTGGCTGTAGCTGCTGTGAACTCAGAAGCAGGCATCTTTAGTGGAGAGTACATATGCCCATAACCAACATTCTACAGGCCAGGAAGGCTATTATAGCAACAAGACAGATTCCTTTGGGGGGCTATTCAGAGGAAGAAAATTTCTCCCCAACCAGCAATTGTTGGCTGCTAAATTACTATGAATTCTTACAGAAAGTTCCCTTCCATAAGTTAACTAAATGAACACTGCTTTCACAACCACCAGGGGACCCCTGCAGTCCTTAAAAGTAGAGGCCCTACTGGGGATTGCAAGTCCCTTCTTTTCTTAAAATGGACAAAAGTCTACTTGTGCATCCCCTGAAGATGGGTTAGTACATAAAGTGTTCCCACAAAGCAGGGTAGGAAGCATCAGGCAAAATCAGAGAACAAAACCAAGCCCCAAAGGTGACTTCTGGATAGGGGTTTTCCATATAAAAATCTGATTGTGAAAAGAGACAAGTAATAGTCAGAAAGAGAATACTGAGTCCCCTGGTCAACAGATAGGTTGTTATTGGTAGGTGACTTTGAAACAGGTATGACCCATAGCAATCCTATGAACAACAGATTTTTTAACCCTCTCCTATCTTGTGCCATCCTCACAATCTCTGACATGCTTGAGCCTATTGCTGAAGTCACTGCATCCGTCCATCTAGGAGATGCTCTTCTCTTTTGCCAGTCCTCTATGCCCCTCCAAGAAATAATAGCTCCTAGCAAGTTGCTCAGAGTATATTAGACAAAGCTTTGTTATTTTTGCCTCCAAGAAGCACTCTGCCTGCATGCTCTCCAAGACTTATTTGTTTGCTTTTGGCAGTCCATAAGATATTCAGTATTCACCACCACCACAGCTCAAAGGCATCAATTATTCTGTCGCCATTATTTATTGCTCAACTCACAGATGCACAGCAAGTGATTGAAAGGACCCTCGAATCAGGTGCACCTTTGTTCTCAAACTCACATCATTGTTTTGCAATAATTTGGAGAGATTCCTCACAGTGACTTGCTCATTATCTCCTGATCTCCTGACTACTGGTACAAAGGGTGTTGACTGTTATTGTTGTTGTTGTTGTTATGTGCCATCAAGTCGTTTGCAACTCATAGCAACCCTATGTACAACAGCCTTAAACCTTGATCTATCCTATGCCAATCGCACTGCCTCTGACACTCCCATCCCGATTACCCTGGTCACTGAAATCAATCCACCTCATAGAAGGTCTTCTCCTCTTGTGCCATCCCTCCACCCTCCAAGCATGTTGTCCCTCTTCAAGGACCTGTCCCTCTTTATAACATGTCCAAAGTATGTTAGACAGAGCCTCAGAATCCTTGACTTCAAGGAGCAGCCTGGTTTAACCTTCTCCAGGATGAATCTGTTTGTTTTCTTGCCAGTCCATGGTACATTCAGTACTCTTCTCCAGCACCAAAGCTCAAAGGCATCAATTCTCCTTCTATCCTCTCTAGTCATTGTCCAACTCTCTGATGCCTAGCAAGTGATTGCAAAGACATAGCCTGTATCAGATGCACCTTAGTCTCCAGAGTGACACCATTGCTCTTCAGTACCTTGGAGAGGTCCTTAACATCAGACTTTCCCATCGCAATACATTTTTATATTTCCTGCCTACTGGTGCCAAGAGTGTTGACCATGGTGCCAAGCAGACTAAAGTTGTTAACAATCTCAGTCTCTTCACCATCCATCCTGATGGTGCCAATTAGTCCTGTGATGAGAATCTTTGTCTTCTTGACATTGAGCCTCAGTCCATACTGAAGGCTGTAGTCCTTGACCCTCTACATCAAACGTTTCAGGTCCTCCTCAGTTTCAGCAAGCAGGGTTGTGTCATCGGCATAATGCATATTGTTAATATATCTGGGTAAAATGAAGTCATTTACAGTTTTAATCTTTTCTCCATCTATCAAGATGTCTATCCCTCTAGTGATGAGGTTTTATGTTTTCTTACTGTTGAAATCAATCAATATTGAAAGTTTATTCTTTTATCTTCTGTAGCAAAGGCTTCAAGTCCTCCTCACTTACAGCAGCAAGGTTGTATGATCTGCATAATGCAGGTTGTTGATGAGTCTTCCTCTGATCCTGATGCCACATCCTTCTCTACAGAAGCCATATTCTTGAAAAATTTGCTCAGCATACAAATTGAATAAGTATGGAGAAAGAATACAACCCTGACACACACCTTTCTTCATTTTAAACCATGTAACTTCAAATTCACTAGCAGCTCTTTGGGAGATGGATAGATAGTCTCCTCCTATGTGATTAACTGCCTCTGAAAACCCACTGGAGGGTCAGCTATGTGTCAGTTCTGACTCAACAGTACCTAACAACAAACAATTACAATGTTCCTTTGCTCTATTCACACAAAAGCTTCTTGATCTAAACATAATTTTCATATATGCACAATTAAGTGTTCTGGGGTTCCTGTTCTTCTCAAAGTTAGCCGTAATTTGTTAGATCCACACAATCAAATACATCTGCATAGTGAATAAAGCACAAATAGACATTTTTCTGATATTCTTTGCTTTAAACCAGGATCCATCTGATATCAGCAATGATGTCCCTCGTTTCACACCCTCTTTTAAATCCTTCTGGAAGGATTTAGAAACTATAAATACTTTAAAAACTTCTGGAAGTGTTCTATATACTGTTTCTAGTCCATTTTTAATGATCTTCAATAGTATATTGCTTGCATGTGATATTAACGGTATTGTACAATATTTACACATTCAGGTTGGGTCACCTTTCTTACAAATGGGAACAAATATGGACCCCTTCTAGTCAGTTGGCCAGGCAACTGTACTCCAAATTTCCTGGTATGAACTGTTGAACATGTCAAGGGCTGCATCTATTGGTTAAGACATGTCAATTGGTATTGGTTAAGACATGTCAGTTGGTATTCCACAGATTCTTGGAGCCTTATTTTTTTTTACAATGTCTGCATAATAGCTTAAACTTCTGCCTGCATTACCATTGGCTCTCGTTAATATTGTATTTCCTGGAATATTTCAGCATTGGCCAATTCTTTTTGGTACAGTGACTCTGTATTCCCTCTATCTTCTTTAGATGCTTCCTGGGTCATTCAAGATTTTAACTATAGCATCTCTCAGTTGCAACTGAGAGCTTGAATTTATTATCCAGTACTTTCAGCTTGAGAAATGCTGAGTGAATTTTTCCCTTTTTAGTCTCCAATTCCAGCACTCTATGCATTCCATATAATATTTTGCTTTGCCTTCTTAAGCTGTCCTCTGAAATCTTCTGTTCAGCTCTTTTATTTCAGCCTCCCTTCCTTTTGTTTTGGCTTTTCGACCCTCTAGTGAATTTTCCAAGGTCTCTTCTGAGATCCACTTTGGTTTTTCTTTCTTATCATTCTTTGTAATGAACATTTTTTTATTTTAAAATTAAATTTTATTTTATACTGGTTTAATTACAATGGATCTTTCCTATTTTTTTTTATGAATCTCAATGAACATCTACAGAGATTTTGAATTTCCATTCATTCACTGTTGCACTTTTCTCCCCCCCCACCCCCAGTTTGCTCCTGTCCTTGAAAAGCAAACGAAAACTCCTTCATTGGTACACAATCCTCCACACACACACACCCTCACCCCCACCCTGAGTATACTCCACTCTGCAACCCTCATTTCAGACTCTTATGATAAACATAATGCCCTAAAATATATTAGTTTTATTCTCTCCCTCATCGGCTTCAATGCAGTAAACATAATTTATCCAGTTTTTCTCAGTCTTACCCGCACCCTGATGTCAGCCTCATTCTACAACAGTGGCACCATGCAGTATTTGGCCTTTTGTGACTGAGATATTTCACTCAGCATATTGTCCTCCAGGGTCACCCATTTTGTATAATATTTCATGAGTTCCTTGTTTTCAATGTAGTGTAGTATTCCATTGTGTGAGTAAACCATAGCTTCTCAATCCATTAGTTTTTTGATGGGCAATTAGGTTGCTTCCACCTCCTTGCTATTGTGAATAAAGCCGCGATAAACATTTGTGTGCATATGTCTGCTTGGATGTCGTTTATGGGCTCTAATAATCAAATCCCTATACACATCCAAAAACTTCTCCAGCAGGGTAAAAAGGGAAGCCACACACTAGGAAAAAGTGTTTGGTAATGACATGTCAGATAAGGGACTTATATCTAGAATTTATAAAGTACTTGAGTACCACAGCAAGATAAAGGTAAATAATGCAATAGAGAAATGGGCACAGGATATGAACAGACACTTCACCAAAAAAGACATTCAGATGGCCAACAGGCACATGAAGAAATGTTCAAAATCCCTAGCTCTGAGAGAGATGCAAATCAAGACAATTATGAGATATCATCTCATCCCAGTAAGACTAGCAAAATTTAACAGAACAGCAAGCAACAAATGCTGGCGAGGTTGTGGAGAGACTTGAACCTGTATTCACTGTTGGTGGGAGTGTAAAACGGCGCAACCACTGTGGAAAGCCATGTGGTGCTTTCTCAAAAAGTTGCAGAGATACCGTTTGACCCAGCAATTCCACTACTGGGAATGTAATGAACTTTTGCACTCTTCATGCCTGGTGTCAGCTCACAACCCATCTGGTTTTCAAAAATTCCAAAATAATCTCTCTCTTTTTTTTGATAGTGAAATTATTGCTTTATGGATGACAAGGAAGTTAATTTCATATCCACATACTGCCAGGATTCTTTCTGTTGTGTGACTTGGTTTTGCTAACAATGAATCTTTAGTTCATAATTGCAAATCTAGCTTCCAGTTTAGTCTTTTCTAAAATTTTATATTGGCTTCACACAAAATATGTATACATTGTGTTTCTTAGATATACACTTTGTTTCACACACTCTTTCACTCATACTGTGTTTTATACAATCACTTATATGCATTGCATTGTGTTATATAAAATTCATTATCATTGGTCTATGCCTTCTATTACCCTGATTTTCAGGTCCCCACTGGATCTTTCCTAATTCCTATACCCCTTCCCTTTGCCCACTGAACTCTGTCATCCTAGTCCATCCTCCTCCTTCATCCCCTTCCTCTTTTGCACTTTTACACTCATGTTACTAGCTCTCTGTTTTTTCAATAATGTTCTTTTTCAATATTTGTGTTTATGATACTGAGTTAATTAAGTCAGCAGAATGCTCTCGAGATTCATATGTGTGTGTGTGTGTGTGTGTGTGTGTGTGTGTGTGTGTGTAATTTCATAAAATCTTTTCTCCTTGGTGCTAGAAAATATTCCATTTTTAATATACTACAATTTCTTAATTCAGTTGCTTATTGAAGGACTTTTAGGCTGGCTCCAAAACAATTTTTAAGATGATTTTTAAATTCAAGTGGGATAGACTCAAGATCATATTTTGGTTCTAATGGACTTGTGTTAACTTTCTTCAGCCTCAATGTAAACTTGTACATCTGTAATTGATAGTCTACAGTTCTATAGTCAGCACCTGGACTGATTTTGACTTCTTACGTTAAGTTCTGCAATGATTCCTTCCACAGATATAGTCAATCTGATTCTTATGCAATCCACCTGGTGAGGCCCATATGTAGGGTTGTAGTTAGTGTTTTTTAAAAAATCCAGTGTGAAAAACAATGTATACAAACTTTTTAAGTAAACCAGTATAAAATAAAAAAAAATTTACCTTTTATTCATGTAAAAAAAGGAATTTCCAATGAATAAATCATTGAAATGTACAAAATCCAATCATTCTATTTCTGGCCTCATTTCTGTCATCAAGTTCACACTTTCTGACTTCCATTCCTACTTCATTATTACCAATGTTTGCATTCCAATCACCACTCATCATTAACACATCTTGATTGCATGTTTGGTAAACTTAGAACTGCAAAATTTGGTAAAAGTATTCTGTTTCTTCCTATTTAGCTTATGCTGTTGGTGCATATACTTAATCATAGTCATATTAACAAGTCTTCCTTGTATGTGTACTTGTATATATACTTGCTAACAGTTTGCATACAATGACTTACTTACATACAACGTATACTTAAGGATAGAACTTGAAATTGTCTTTTTAACTATGAAAACAATACCATTCTTCTGTTTTTCATTCCTGTCATAGTATACCATGCAATTTGTCTGATTCGACATGTCATTGTTCATGCGTTCTATTTCATTTCTCACAACTTCTGGTTTTCCAACATTCATGCTTCATATATTCAATGTTCCAACTACTAAAGGGTGTTTGCAGCTGTTTATCCTCATTTTTACTGACTTCCAATCAGGGCTCTATCTCTAATACTGTAACTATCCACATCCCTCTACTGTTCATAAGGTTTTCAGAGGCCTGATATTTAAGAAGTGTATGGCAAATCCTGTTTCCTACTCTGTCATAATCTGGAGGTTTTTCTGAAACCTGACCACCATGGATGACTGTTCTGGCTTTTGACACACTGATATGTATCAAAATGCAACATATAGATTAGTACATGATATCTCAACTGGTGAAAAGAGTTACCACAGAATATTCTCTGATGTATCTGGAAGAGATTCAAACTTGAAAATTTAGATTAGAAATTTTCAAAAGGGATCTCTGGTGGCCTACTGAGTAAGGAGTTATGCGGCCAACCAAAAGGCAGGTAGTTCAAGTCCACCAGCTGGTCCTCTGGAGAATGATGGACAATCCCTCCCATGCTTGTGTTTTATTAACTATGCAAAGGCATTTGATGGTGTGAATCACAACAAATTTTGGCTAACATTAAGAATGAGAATCCCAAAACACTAGTTGTGTGCAAGGGAAAACAATAAAACCCCAAAAAGCAATAGTTCAAGCAGAGTTGTTGCCGTTTTGCTGTTGTTAGGTGCAATTGAGTCGAGTCTGACTCCATAGTGACCCTATGAGTGACCAATATGAACCCTGTCCTATCCCGTGTCATCTTCACAATCTCTGACACAAATTTGTTGCCCAAGTCACCAGGCAACTCACTGGGTTGAGGACTTTTCTCTCTTTCGCTGCCCCTCCACCTTTCCAAGCATGATGCCCCTCACCTCAGAATAACCCCTCCTAGAAATATACCTAAAGTATGTGAGATGAAGCTTCATCTGTGCCTCTAAGAATCTCTCTGGTTTCACCTTCTCCAAGAAATATGTTTATTGTTTTGGAAGTCCATGGATTACTAAGTACTCTTCCCCAACACCACAGTTCAAAGGCAACAATTCTTTCTCGGTCATTCTTAGTCACTGTCCAGCTCTCAGATGCATAGCAAGCCCATGGACAGAGAAGACCACGGCCTGAATAAGACACACCTTAGTCCTCAAACTGCTTCTCAAAAACTTGGATAGGTCCTTGACTACAGGCTTTCCCAATTCAATATATCTCCTGATCACTTGACTGCTGGTACCAAATGTATTGATTGTGGCTCCAACAAGATAAAGTCGTTAATAGTGTCAATCCTTTTCTATCCATCATGATGTTGCCTATAGGGCCAGAGGTGAGAATTTTTGTTTTCTGGACATTGAAATGTAGTCCATACTGAAAGCTGCAGTGTTTAATTTTATGCAACAAGTGCTTCAAGTTCTCCTCACTTTTAGCAAGCAAGATTCTGTCATCTGTATAGCAAAAGTCTTTCTCTAATCCTGATGCCACATTTGTCTTCAGAGTCCATCTTCCGAAATAATTTGCTCAGCACATAGATTAAATAGGTATGGAGAAAATATACAATCCTGATGCCCACCTTTCCTAAACAGAATTGGGGAATGGTTTAAAGTCAAGAAAAATATGCATCAGGGTCATATAATTTTTCTATCCCTAGAGTGAAGGGAGAGCGCAGGAGGGGAAGACCCTCTATGAGGTGGATTGATTCAGTGACTGGGGTAATCAGGATGGGTGTGTAAGGGGCAATGAGATTGGCACAGGATAGAGCACGGTTTAGGGCTGTTGTACATAGGGTCGCTATGAGTCACAAACGACTCGACGGCACATAACAACAACAACAACCACCTATTCTGGAGTGAAAGTACGTTTCTTGTTGTTTCACTTTGTTAGGTGCTGTCGAGTTGACTACAGCTCATAGATACCTCATGAATGAATAACATCTGATCCTTAAACTATCCTATGTTATTCTCATCATCATTGATAAACTTGAACCCATTGTTATAATCACTATGTCTTTCACCTCATTGAGGGTCATCCTTTCCTGCACTGACCAATCTCTTTTCCACACATCATGTTTTTTTCTAACAACTAACAATATGCTCAAAGTATGTGAGACAAAACCTCACTAATCTAGTCTTTAAAGAGCACCCTATTGCATTTTCAAAGACATATTTTATATTTATTGGCATTCCAAGGGATATTCAGTCCTCTTCCCCAACACCACAACTCAATGGCATCAATTTTTCTTCTGCCATCCTTATTCATTATCCAAATTTTAGATGCCTAGCAAGTAATTGAAAAGACTGTTACTAGAAACAGATGCACCTTAGTCTTTAAATTGACATCATTACTCCTTATAACTTTGGAATGGTCCTTGACAGAAGACTTTCCCAATGAAACACTTCTGATTTCTTGACTATTGGTACCAAGGTCATACATCTAGGGATTACTGAATTTATTTTTAATGAGAATTAAAATTAGCAGCATAACTAAAGAACAAAAAACTAAAGAAATAAGGAAATCAGTACACAAACAAGCTGAAAGATTACCTGGTTTTCTTCCACAAAACACTGGTGAATTCAAATAGCCAGAGAGGTATGACTTGTGAATTAGCAGAGCTACTTCCTAGTGACCACTCACTAGAAACTGAAGAGCAATAAAAATGGAAATTCAAGAAAGTTGACAGTTTAATGGAATATTGGACAATAACAATTGCTATAATATAGGCATCAGTTGAACTCAAGAAGATGTTGTTAAAAAAAAAGATGTTGTTGTTGTTATGTGCCATCGAGTCCCTTGCAACTCATAGCAACCTTATGTTCAAGAGCTCTAAACGCTGAAGAAGAAGATCAGAGACAGAAAAGAACAAAAAGAATATCTAAAGGAGAAAAAAAATGACAGAAAATTTTTCCAATCTGAAAAAGATGTACAGATTCACAAATCTAAGAAACAAAAAAATTCTTATGCAGGATTTCCACCCTTCCCTCCACCCATCAAATTATGTGACCTTATGATTTCTCCCTTGCTCATCCTCAACCCTCTGTTTCTGCCCCTCCAATAGTGTCCTCATACATGTTTTACTAGTTACCTATTTCTACCATAATAGTCATATACAATATTTGTCCTCATGAGACTGAGTTAATTCATTCAGCATAATGCTCTCCAGTCTCTCCCAAGTTATGTAGTAATTTTCAAAATCATTACTCCTGACTGTTGCATAGTATTCAATCATATGAATGCATCAAATTTTTAAATCCATTTGATCGTTGTTGGACCTGTGGCTGTTTCCATGTTCTTATGACAGTGAATAATGCTGCTATGATTAGGGTGTATAAATCTCTGTTTGTATTTCAGTTCTAATTTCCTTGGGGTATATTCCAAGCAACACAATAGCTGGATCATATGGAATTTCTATGTTTAGATTTTTGAGGAAATGTCAAAGTGCCTTCCAGAGTGGTTGCACCATTTTACTATCCCACCAACAATATTGGCTTAACAACATCAATTAAGCAAAAATGAGCTGAATGGATGAAAACCAAAGCCCATCAATATGTTACCTATAAGAGACACATTTAAGCAATCAAGAGAAAGACTAAAAATCAAACAGTGGGAGAAAAGGGACCCAGACTGCATTTCCCAGAGGTCTATTCCCTGATAATTCTCAGCTCCATGCAGAAACTCTCTTAGCCAGGGCAGAAGAGATCTCTCCCAGGCAGCCTCAGGAGAAGATTTATTTGTTCTTTAGGCATTTCACGGTATACTCAATACTCTATATCATACCACAATTCAAAAACATCAATCCTTAAGTCTTTCATATTCACAATGCCCAATGTTCACATACAAAGGAATTAAAAATACCATGGCTTGGGTCAGATGCACCATAGTCTTTTAAACTGGCATCCAGGTATATGTTGTTGTTATTTTTATTCACCATCTACACTGCAGTCAGCTGCAACTCGTAGTGATCCTATGAACAATACACCTGAACTTTATCCCATTCTGCACCATTCTTACCATCTCTGATATGTTCAGTCTCATTATCACAGTCACCGTATCAATCTATCTTGTTGAGAGTCTTCCTCTCTCTTTACTCTCAAACTTTCCCAGAGCCATGTGTTTTTCAAAGATTACTAGGTTAGAGACAGGCCCAAAGAATATCTGACTGAAGGTTAATATCCCTTGCCTGACAAAAGCACCTTGATTGCACTTCCTCCAAGACAGAATTATTTTATTTTTTTTGGCAGTCCATGACATGTTCAGTACTCTACTCCAATATCACAATTCAAAGACATGGACACATTTTCTGTCGTCTTTATTCATTATCCAACTTTCAGATACATAGCATGTAGCTGAAAAAACCGTGACTTGGATAAAGTTCACCTTGGTCTTTAAAACAGACATCTTTGTTCTTCAGGAGTTTGAAGAAGTACTTAACAGCAGATTTTCCCTATTCAAGAATTCTTTTGATTTCTCGACTCTTCTTACAAGGGATGCTGATTGTGGAATTAAAGCAGATTAAATTCTTGACAACTTCAATCTTTTCTCCATCTTTTATGATGTTGCCTATTGATCAAGTGCTGATAATTTTTGTTTTCTTGATGTTGAGGTGTAATTCATACTGAGGACTATATTTTTTATATTCTGCAACAAGTACTTCAACCCTTTCAGCAAGTAAGGCTGTTTGATTTGCATAAAATAAATTGTTGATGAATTTTTCTCCAATCATAATGCCACATTTGTAGAGTTCAGCATCCCAAAAGATTTGCTTAGCATACAGATTGATGATATGGCGAAAAATACAACCCTAATACACATCTTTCCTAATTTTAAACCAGGCAGTGTTACTTTGTTCTGTTTGGACCAAAGCTTCTTGGTCTGTGCGTAGGTTTCACATGGGCACAACCAGGTGTCCTGGGATTCCCATTCATCTTGATGTTAGCCTTAACTTGTGGTGATCCATACAATCAAATTCCTTTGTATAGTCAGTTAAACACAAATAAACATCCATCTAGTATTTTCTGCTTTTAGCCGCGATTCATTTGACAACAGCAGTGATATCCCTCATGCCATGAACTCTTCTGAATCCAGCTTGATTTCCTGGAAGTTCTCTATCTTCGTACTGATCTAGTAGGTTTTTTAGTAATCTTCAGCAAGATTATTATTAAGACATTCTAATCAATTAACATGCTTACCTAGAAATCAAAAGATTGTTGGTTATAATACACTCAGAAATACCTTAGAAAAAATATTGGTGACCTACTTTATATAAAAAAATAAGTGTGTTATTGAAAAAATAACCATTGCATTCTTTCGCTTTCTAAAAGACATGATTTTTCCATAAGGAAAACCACTGTTTCCCTGCAAAAGGAATGCCTGAGGTAGAGCCCTAATTAATTTCTGGTTTTAGCCCCTGGGTTACATTTAGCAGTTATTTTTTCTAATTGTTTACCAGTTATCTTCACTAAAATATTTCCTTGTAAAATATTGAAGCTTATTTGAACATGTGTGTCTATTGAATATTTACTTATATCCCAAAGATAAAAACAGATTCAATACTAACAAACAAATAGACAAGTACTGTGATAACTAGAGTTTGCTAGAAATACAATGAGGAAAATGCACAAGGTGATAAGATAAAGTATTTCCTAAGGGAAAGGATCCTAATTAGTTAGAAGAGCTAAGAAATGTCCCACTGAGGGAGATATATTGATGTATTCAAGCTGGTCATGATGAAAGAGGGATGTTGGTCTTTTTAGTACCTGGGAAGAGCATACCAGGCAGAGGAAATAAAAATCCTTGTGGTAAAAGAGGATTTGGAACCAGTGAAACTAGTGATTGGAATCTGTTGTTGTTGTTAAGTACCACCAAGTTGTATACAACCCATAGCTACCCTATGAATGAAATACCTGAACTGTTATATAACTTTCATCATTTCTCCACATTCATGGGGTTTCCAGAGGCAAGCTATTTCAGAAGTGGATGCCACTCCTGCTTCCCATTTTGTTTTAATCAGTGAGCTCCACCAAACACTGTCCACCTCAGGTAGCCTTTATGACATTTGTTCCCCAATGCACAAGGTTCAGCATCACAGCAAACCCAGATTACCTCTGTACAGCAAATTGACAGAGGAGTGCTGTACAACTTAGAAGAATGTTTCTCCAAAAATAACACTAGACCCTCAGGCCCAACTGATATTTAAACACATGGGCCCTCTCTCTCTCTCTGTGTGTGTAGTGTGTATGTGTGTGTGTGTGTGGGTGTGTATACACACACACAAAAAAGGCCTGAAGCCTTTCTGTAACTATAGTCATTTGTTCAAGTTCATAGAGTTTCCAGAGGCATGTGGCTTAGGAAGTGCTTCCAAACCTTAATCACTCTGGGAGCTCCACCAGACACTGCCCATGATGGGTAGCCATTATGGTGTTTTGTACACCTATAGCACAGTTGTTTCATTATGGCAATTACGGCTTTTGAGACTCCACTGTCACAGCAAACCCAGATTATCTCAGCACAGCCAATAGACCATAGTGCTGTATGACTGAGAAGAGCCAACTATATATTTTCTTATAAGAGTCAAAATATAGTAACAAGGGATTAAAATATAATCCCTTAGGCCCAATTTTGGTTATGCAAAGGCATTGATTATGCAAAGGCATTTGACTGCGTGGATCATAACAAACTGTGGCTGACTCTGAGAAGAATGGGAATCCCAGAACATTTAATCCCAGAACATTCGCTAATGCGAAACCTATACTTGGACCAAGAGGCAGTCGTCAGAACGGAGCAGGGCAACACTGCATGGTTCAAAATTGGGAAGGGTTTACGTCAGGGATGTGTCCTGTCTCCATACCTTTTCAACCTGTATGCAGAGCAGATTATCCGAGAGCTGGGGCTCTATGAGGAGAGGCGTGGCGTTAGGATTGGTGGACGATCTATCAACAATCTGCGTTATGCAGATGACACAACCCTGCTCGCTGAAACTGAGGAGGACCTCATGCACTTACTGCAGAAGGTCAAGGACTGCAGCCTTCAATATGGACTGAGGCTCAATGTTAAGAAGACAAAAATTCTCACCACTGGACCAATCGGTAGCATCAGGATGGATGGCGAAGAGATTGAGATTGTTCACAGGTTCCGTTTGCTCGGCTCCACAGTCAACACTCTCGGCACCAGTAGCCAGGAAATAAAAAACGTATTGCGATGGGAAAGTCTGCGGTTAGGGACCTCTCCAAAATACTCAAGAGCAACAGTGTCTCTCAGGAGACTACGGTCCTCCTGATACAGGCCATGGTTTTTGCAATCACTAGTTATGCATCAGGGAGTTGGACAGTGACTAGGGAGGATAGAAGAATTGACGCCTTTGAGCTGTGGTGCTGGAGAAGAGTATTGAATGTACCATGGACTGCCAAGAAAACAAACAGATTCATCGTAGAGAGTATTAAACCAGGCTGCTCCTTGGAGGCAAGAATTCTGGGGCTTCGTCTGACATACTTTGGACATATTGTAAGGAGAGACAGGTCTTTGGAGAGGGACATCATGCTGGGTAGAGTGGAGGGACAGCGCAGGAGAGGAAGACCCTCTATGAGGTGGATTGATTCAGTGACTGGGGTAATCGGGATGGCTTTGTCAGGGGCAATGAGATTGGCACAGGATAGAGCACGGTTTAGGGCTGCTGTACATAGGGTCGCTATGAGTCGCAAACGACTCCACAGCACATAACAACAACAACAACAGGCCCAACTTTTAAATATGGCCCTCCAGGAGGTCTTGTTGACGCTAAACAAGAGGCTTAAATTAAATTAAATTTTTTAAAAAACCCAACCACAAAATCCACACAGATCCTCAACCAAAATAAAAGCATCTTCTTACAGAGTCCACCGCTTCACCCAACTACAAAATGGAGACAAGGGTCTAGCTTTTTTAAAAAAAAAAAAAAAGTCATTTTAACTTTTGGAGAGCCAGGTTTTTTGTGCCATGGAGGACGGTTCTGGCCTGCTTGGTCAGTGGTGAGGGTCAGCTGGAAGCCTCTTGTTGGAGTCAATGAGAGACTGGTGCGGCAGTTGGGGCTTTTTTTTTTTTTTTTTTTAAGTCATTTGGGATCTTAAGCCTTTGCCCCTTGCGCTTGATTTATTTGTATTTGAAATGAACATTTCCTATGTGGTACAGCACTTTTCTGTTATTTCTTTACTTAGGTAACTTGGGATTTTTCTGATACTAAACTGTGTGTCAGTGGTTCATCAATTGCCATAATGGTTATGCATGGCTGACACTGTTTGGAAGAGCTCACGGATTAAGACAGGCTTGGAAGCAAAAGTGGCATCCACTTACTAAACATGCCTGTGGAGGCTCTATGAACTTAGAGTAAGGACAATTTTTATAGAACAGGGTGGTGGTGGTGGTGGTGGTGGTGGTGGTGGTTATGTGCCATCGAGTCACTTGCGACTCATAGCGACCCTATGTATAAGAGCCCTAAACGCCGTTCTATCCTGTGCCAATCTCACCATCTCAGACACACTCATTCCCACCGCTCCACTCACAGAACCTGTCCATCTCATTGAGGGTCTTCCTCTCCTACGCCGTCCCTCCACTCTCCCAAACATGATGTCCCTCTCCAAAGACCAGTTCCTCCTTTCAACATGCTCGAAGTATGTCAGACGAAACTTCAGAATCCTTGACTCCAAGGAGTATTCTGGCTTCACCCTCTCCAGGACAAAACTGTTTGTTCTCCTAGCAGTCCACGGTATATTCGACATTCTTCTCCAGCACCACAGCTCAAAGGCATCAATTCTCTTTCTATCATCCCTATTCCCTGACCAACTCTCTGATGCACAGCACATAATTGCTAAGATTATAGCCCAGATCAGGCGTTTTTCAGTCTCCAGCCTGATGTCATTGCTCTTCAGTATTCTTGAACAGGGTTAGGATCTTTTGTTTACAGGGTCACCACTCGGTAACATTTAACAACAACAATTAGAATCTAGAAAACATAAAAGAGGAAACCAGAGAATGGTCACGAGTAAGATCTTGCCATTTTCAAGAGCTTATTGGACCATCTAATTTCAATGGAGTATAAGCATGAAAAAGATTTTTGACTCTCCCCAATCTTTGTTGCTAAAAATATTATCTCTTATATACCCTTCCTTCCCTTCAATGACATTTCAGGCAAAATGTATAACTTTACAATGACTTCCAGATTTAAAAAAATAAAATCAGTCCATAAAGTAGTCCACCCAGTAAAATTAACTCTCATCTGAAACTCAGCCCTAGATCTAGTTTAATGTTCCTTCATTCCTATTCCTTTCTCTTACTGAAACTCCATAAAGAACAACAGCGTCAACTCCTCTACTTCTTTACCTTCTGTCCCTCCTTCTTTAGTGTCTCTCTTTATCCTTCACAGTGCTAGGATATTGAAGAAGCTATAACAAAAGGAATTGCTGCTGTTGTTGTTGTTAGATGCCATCGAGTTGAGTACAAGTCATAGTGACCCCTATGAACAATAGATCTAAACCTTGTCCTTTCCTGTGCCTTCCTCACAATCTCTGACACACTCAAGCCCATGCTATAGTCTCTGTCAATTCACCTGGTTGGCGAGCTTCCTCTTCTTTGCTGTCCCTTCTCCTTAACCTCTCTCAGAAACATTCCCAACGTATGTGAGATGAAGTTTCATCATCTTTGCCTCCAAGGAGCACTCTGGATGTGCTTTCTCCTAGCTGTATCTGTTTGATCTTTTGGCACTCCATGGGATATTCAGAACTCTTCTTCAATAACTCAGTTCAAGGGGTCAGTTCTTCTGTCATCCTTGCTCACTACATAAAAGTGGATGGGAGTCTCTAACTCCATTGGTACTGCTATACTTCCTCCTGGCTTATTGATGCTCTATGTCATAGGCATTCAAGGACTTCCTCTTTCAGATGGAGAAATGTGTAAATTCTTCAGGAATCCCTGTAGAAGACTTCTAACTTCCTGATATACACAATCTACACAGTGTGATTTCATCCAACTCAACTTTACTTCCTGTCCTTCAGTGGTACATTGCACATTCTCTTGTTTCCTACATGACCTACGTTTAGCCATCAACCTTTATTTGCTCAACAGAGGAGGTGAGACTTCCCTAATGCTTTACTCTCTTTCCCTTCTCCTTTTCTTGTCACATTCTGTTTTTAAGTAAGCCTACAACTGAAGCATATACACTGCATAATCGGGTATCTAACCTATAATGTCCTTGTGCTCTCTTGCAGCAATCCCAAACCCTATTAAGTCTGTTTCTTGTAGTTCAGTACACTGTGTTTGGAAGAAAATAATCCTATTTCCCCTATGAGAAAAGGAAGGAAAATCTACATTACTTCTCTACAGACTGACAACTCAGTAGTCCCAAAGATGCTTTTATTGCCTCTAGTTTAAACTTACGCTATAGCAATCAGCTGCTAGCAAAAATCTCTGGTGGTCTCAATCTATCAGCCATGAAACGGAATAGAAGAAATATTCAGTAATCTCGTTGTGCAAAGATTACACCTTAGAAGCCCTACTAATGGATTGTTGTCTAGTGGGTAAATAGTTGTGCTGTCGACCCAAAGGCAAGCAAGTCAAGTATAGTCGCAGCTCTGCAAGAGAAAGATACGTAATCTCCTCTCTCATGACTTAGACCCTCTGAAAACCCACTTGCAGATCCACTATGGGTCTGTTCCAACTATATGCCAATGAAAAACAGCATAGGCTTTATAGGAAGCTCTGGTGGCATAGGCTATAGGAAGTTGTACCTATCTGGTGGTTTGACTCACCAGCAACTCTATAGGAGAAAGACAAACAAGATTTACAGCCTCAGACCCAATGAAGACTCAGAGATGATTCAGTTCCATTTTGATGGCACTAAATTCAAGGGTGCTGGTGTTGCTTTTTTTATTTAATGGGGTTATTAGGAATAAGAATCAACTTTCTAGAAGGCTCAACAAGCATGAGGAGAATCTGAAGACCAAGAAGCAGCAGCGAAAAGAGCGCCTGTACCCACTGCGGAAATATGCAGTCAAGGCCTGAACTTAAATAAATAAAACACAAAACTA
>NW_006400172.1:688800-690173 GCF_000299155.1 Elephantulus edwardii
TATTCCCAGTAGTGGAATTGCTGGGTCAAATGGTATCTCTATTTGCAACTTTTTGAGAAAGCGCCATACTGCTTTCCACAGGGGTTGCACCATTTTATATTCCCACCAACAGTGAATAATTGTTCCAATTTCTCCACAATAACTTTTAAAGTCACATATTATAAATCTTCTGTTCTGTTTCAAACATGCTGTGGCTGTATGCCTTTCTTCTACAAGCTGATTTCTGAATTAGTCTGTAAAATCTACAAAAGCTGCCTTCCAGAGTTTTGGCTGGTATTGTCCTAAATCTGTAGTTTAACCTAAGGAGAACTAAAGTCTTAACAACATTGAGTCTTTCAATCAGTGACCATTGTTTATTACTCCATTTTTCTAATTTTGCTCTCATTTTATCAATTATATTTTAAGTATAAGATTTTGCACATCTTGCTTTACTTTGGGCCAATAAAATTTTTTGGTACCATTCTAAATAGTTATTAGGTGCCATTGAGTCAAATGTAAGTCGTAAAGACCCTATAACCTATAGATCTGAACCCTGTCCTGTCCTGTGCCATCTTCATCATATCTTACACACTTGAGCCCATTGCTACAGTCACTGTAACAATCCATCTTGCTAAATATATGGTATAATAAATATTTTTTTCATTTCTCATTGCAGTGTATATCACTAAAGCTATGTATTTTCAGTCTTCTCACAGGGCTGTAAAAGTCTTGACAATGAGTAAAGAAGACTAAAGACATAAAGGATGACTTTAAATCATGATATTGGTGAAGAAGATTATCATAACCATGGACTGCCAAAAGAATAGAATAGCATAGCCAGAGAGAGTCTTAGAAGCAAGGATCATGAGGCTTTGTCTTGTATATTTTATAATTTATGATCTGTGGATAATGTAGTAGAAAGCAATACATAGTTTGCAACATATGAAATTTAAAGCATACATTTGCTTTTTCAGTTCTTATGTAAGCCTTTAATCAACCTCCTTATCTTGTCATTGTGCAGTTCTGTCCAAGTTCCTCTCATCACACAGAGAAGTACCAAAAATTTAGCTCTACATGTCTAAGTATTTTTCCTGCTCAAACTTTCTATTTCTATCATCAAAACTGCATAACCTTTTAAACATATTTTTATTACCAATTCTCAAATAAATGTGGAAAGGAAGTTCAAAGCAGATTACCATGAAGAAAATTGTCAATATCTTTACAAGGAAGTAACCAAAAATTAATAACACAATGTTTTACCGTCAAAATATCAATAATTGGCATGGGAATGGAAACCAACAGATTTTTTTTAATACCAGCTCTTTCTGAAAAAAATTTAAAAAAAAAAGATGGACAAAGAGAATGGAAGAGCATGATATGTGTACTTTACATGG
>NW_006400172.1:690273-698698 GCF_000299155.1 Elephantulus edwardii
AAAAAAAAAAAAAAAAAAAGAATCAACTTTATAGAATGTGTGTGTGTGTACACACAGTCTTAGGTATCCTGACAAAGGAAAGGAAAACAAGGCAGACACTGATAGCTAGAGCAATAAAATTAATGCTTTCTGGTCTTACCAAAAAAGATTGAAGCTCAAAAAAGATTGAATTGTTAACAACTTCACCTTGCTTGTTTCCACAATCAACACTCTTGGGACGAGCAGTCAGGAAACAAAAAGACAAATTGCATTGGGAAAGTCTGCTGTCAGAGACCTTTATAGAATATTGGAGAGCAGTGTTGTCAGTCTGGAACTAAGGTGTACCTGATATAGGCTATAGTCTTCACAATTACTTGCTATGCGTCAGAGAAGTGGACCACACCTAAGGGTGATAGAGGAAAAATCAATGCGTTTCAGTTGTGAACATACCTTGAACTTCCAAAAGAACAAGCAAGTCAGTTATGGAGAGAACGAAGCCAGTCTACTCTCTGAAGATAAGGATTTTGAAGCTTATCTCACATATTTTGAGCACATGGCCAGGAGGGACCAGTTCTTGGAGAGGGACATCATACTTGGAAGGGTGCAGGGATAGTGCAGAAGACGACTCAGGATGAGATGGATTGACTCAGTGACTGGAAAAGTGGGATTGGGTCTGTCAGAGATGATAAGATTGGCTCAGGACAGAGCAGGGTTCAGAACTGTTATACATGGGGTCGCTATGAGTCGCAGGCGACTAGATGGCACATAACAACAACAACATGGGAAGATAGCATGATGTCATGCCATAGAATTACTTATAAGCTTTTTAAAAAAAATAAAAATTGTTTATTTTCATTGTCATTTTAACAAAACTTTACAAAAAAGTTAGATTTTTATTCATTCATTCATTGTTGCACGCTTTACCCCCTCTCATTCCCTTCCCCTCCCCAAGTTTACTTTTTTATTTTTATTAGTCTATTTACAAAATTCTAATACAAATTCGAACAAATTCTTTCCATTTCCCTCACCACCACCCCCATCAAATTGTACAACCCAATGATTAATCCTCTCTTCCCCCCTGTACATCCACATCCTTCTACTTCCAGCCTCTCCCATCCCTCCTGAATCATTGTACTCATTCTACAATAACGGTCTTATGCAATATTTATCCTTGTGGGGCTGAGTTCACTCAGCATAATGCTCTCCAGTCCCTTCTAAGTTAGGCAATTTAAAAAGTTATTGCTCCTGTGTGCTGTATAGTATTCCATTGTGTGAATGTACCATAATTTCTCAATCCATTCTTTTGTGGTTGGACATTTGGGCTGTTTCCATGTTTTTGCAATGGTGATTAATGCTGCTATGAACACTGGTGTACAAATCTCAGTTTGTGCCTCAGTTCTCATATTCTTAGGATATATTCCAAGTAGTGGAATAGCTGGATCATATGTAATTTCTATGTTCAGCTTTTTAAGGAAGTGCCAAACTGCCTTCCAGAATTGTACTATTTTACAGTCCCACCAACAATGTATAAGAGTTCCTTTCTCACCACATCCTCTCCAACATCTACTACTTGCTACCCTGTTAAACTTTGCCACTCGTACTAGACAGAGATAGTACCTCATTGTGGTTTTGATTTGCAACTCTCTTACTGCAAATGATTTGGAGCATTTCTTCATGTGTCTGCTTGCCATTTGAATATCATCCTCTGTGAAAATTCTTTCCATGTATTTTTTTTTGGTAATTGGGTTATCAGTCTTTCTTGTGGAGGCCCAGAAGTATTCTGTAAACTTTTGTTATAAGACTCTTGTCTGAGATGGTAGTACCAAATGTTTGTTCACAGTCTGTAGATTTTCATTTCACCCTCTTGGAAAAGTTTTGATGTACATAGAGATTTAACCTTTAGAAGGTCCCATGCATCAATTTTATCTTCCTTAGATTGTACATTTCTGGTTGTATTTGGCAGTCTCTTTACACCTGGGACTAGCACTTCTAAGCTTGATTCCAGTTTGTCTCTTAAAAATGTTATGGTTTTGGGCCTTACTCCCAGGTCTCTGATCTACCTTGAATTGATTTTTGTGTATGGTATGAGATGTGGATCCTGTTTCAGCTTTCTACAGGTGGAAGTCCAGTTTTGCCAGCACCATTTGTTGAAGAGGTTATTATTTCCCCATTTAATAGTTTGATTTCCTTGTTGAATATCAGTTGACCATAGATAGCTGGGTCTGCTTCTCGGTTCTCAATTCTGTTTCATTGGTCGATGTGTCATTGTACCAGTACCATGCTGTTTTGGTGACTACTGCTGTGTAGTATGTTTTGAGGTCAAGGAGTGCTATGCCTCAAACCTCATTTTTGTTTCTCAGAAGTGTTTTGCTTATTTGGGGTTTCTTGTCTCTCCAAATAAACTTGATAATTTCCCTTTCAATCTCCTTAAGGCATGAATTTGGAACCTGGATTGGGATTGCACTGAACATGTAGATTGCTTTTATTAGGATTGTCATTTTCACCATATTGAGTCTTCCTATCCATGAACAGGGCACATTTTCCCATTTCTTCAGGTCTTTTATTCTGTCTTTCAGAAATGCTTTATAGTTTTATTTGAATAGGTCTCTTGTATCTCTAGTTATATTCACTCTCAAGTATCTCATTTTGTGGTTGGCTATTGTAAATGGTATTGCTTTCTTTATTTCCATCTCTGAGTTCTCTTTGTTACTGTAGAGGAATCCTATTGATTTTTTATATTAATCTTATATGCTACTTAGAAGCTTTTTTAAACTTTGAATCTTTAGCAATAATTTTTAAACTATGGGAGAGAATAGCATTACATGTTTTTACATAAACTGTAGTCAAAATGTTAGTTTTTATTATAAGTGTATTGTGAAGAAATTTCCGAGGCAGGGTAAAGTTGGTGCCCACCAAACCCCACCTTAAAGTCTTGAGTTTACAGTATGCTTACTTAAAGTGATCACTTGCACCCCCAGGAGTAAAAGAGGGAAGAAAACAACAGAGAAACAGGCTGAGCTTGGACATGTTCCTTTGGCATTGCCCATCTAGTATGCACTGATACATGGATTAGCAGGGAATGATTATTGGCTTGAGGAGCAGGAAGTCATGAGGATCCCTGGCCTATTGACATTTGGGGGCCAGGGCTGAGTGAGGAGACTCACAGATCTGGAGCTTGGGGAGAAATGTGGACTCTTAAACTTGCAGGGACTGTCCATTTAAACCTTGCCAAAGATAGTGGGGGATAAGTTGACCAGAATCCAACCAGATGAAGAGAAGATAATCATTGTGTGACTTAAGGTTGATTGCTACAACCTGATGGTTTGCTTTGGAATGAACTTTGATTTTTGATGCAAATGTTCGAATTTTCCAAATTGAACAGAGAAACCTTCAGCAAAAAGGACCTGGTTGTTTCTCAGAGTACTGGTTTGATAGGGACGGGTAAATTAATTGGCTATTGAAAAGTGCGATGTTAGGGAATGAGGCATAAAGTAGCTGTCTTGCATGCTTTTCACAAAAGTTGGTGGGATGATTGTAAGGGGGCGGGGGGGAAACACCTCCACAATATAAATGAACAAAATATAATGTAAATGAAGGACTATATGGAACACAATGTACATGCATAGAACACAACTATTTTTGTTGTTCTTATATGCCATCGAGCCACCTGTAACTCATAGCTACCCTTTGTACAATAGCTCTGAACCTTACCCTATCTTGAGCCAGTCTCATTATTTCCAACACACCCACCTACCTCCATTATCCCAATTATTGTGTCAATCCATCTCTTCCCAGGTCTTCCGATCCTGTGCTGTCCCTCCACCTTTCCAAGCATGCAGTCCTACTCCAATGACTGGTCCCTCCTGGCCATGTGCCCAAAGTATGTAAAATAGAGCTTAAAAATCCTTGCTTTTAAGGAGAAGCTTAGCTTAACCATCTCCAAGGTAGATCTGTTGGCTTTCTTGGTAATCCATAGTGTGTTCAATACTTTTCTCCAGCACCACAATTCAAAGGCATCAACTCTTATTCTGGCATCCCTAGTCATTGCCCAGCTCTCATACATAGCAAGTAATTCCAAAGAATCAGGCACATCTTAGTTTTTAGAGCCACACAGTCAAATGCCTTTGCATAGTCAATAAAACATAGAATCTCCTCTGGTACTCTGCTTTAAACCAAGATCCATCTGACATTGGTCATAATGCCTCTGGTACCAAGACCTCTTCTAAAACTAGTTTGCATTTGTTAGTTTTTTGTTAATGTACTATTCCAGTTGGTTGTTTTGTTGTTTGGTTTTGGGGTGTGTTTTTTAATAATCTTCAAGAGCAGTATTTTGCTTGCGTGTGATATTGTTCAAGAATTTCCACACTCAGTTGGGTCACTTTTTTTTTTAATGAGAATAATTATAGATTTCTTCTAGTTAATTTGCCAGGTTGTTGTCCTCTAGATTTCTTGACACAACCTGAGAAGCACATATGAGAAGTATATATTTGTGGAAATATTTCAATTGATATTCCATCAATTTCTGGGGTCTTGTTTTATCCAATTCCTTCAAGGCAGCCTGAACTTCCTTCTTCATTATGTGAATGATAAAAATATGAATAAAGAGCAATATTTGAAAAGGGGAAAAAAGAATATTGAGAAGCATTAAAGAATTTTGCTGTTGTTGTTTGGTGCCATCTTGTCAAGTACAACTTAGAGTGACCCTATGAACAACAGATATAAAAACTCTGTCCTTTCCTGAGCCATCCTTATCATTTCTGACACACTTGAGCCCAGTGATGCAGGCATTGTGTCAAACTATATGTTTGAGAGTCATTTCTTTCACTGTCCTGCCACTTTTCCAAGCATGATATCCTACTCCAAGGAACAGCCTTTTTTAGCAACATGCCCAATGTATGCTAGATGAAGCTTTATCACCTTTGCCTCCAATGAGCACTCTGGTTGAACTTTCTGCAAGAAAGATCTATTTGTTCTTTTGGCAGTCCCTAGGATATCTGGTACACTTCTCCAATACTGCAGCTCAAAGGTATCAATTCTTCTGCCATCCTTACTCACTGTCCAGCTCTCAGCAGAGCAAATTCTTGAAAACATCATGGCCTGAATCAAGCACACCTTAGTCCTTACTCCTTTATAATTTAGAGAAGTCCCTAACTGCAGGCTTTCTCAGTGCAGTCCATCTCTTGATCTCCTAACTCCTGGTACCAAGGGTGTTGATTGTGGATCCAGGTAAGAAGAGTTGCTGACAATTTCAATCTTTTCTCCATCTGTCACAATATTGTCTATCTGTCCAAGAGTGAGAAATATTTCCCTTAATGTTGAGATGTAATCCATATTGAAGGCTACAGTCTTTGTCAGCAGCAAGTACTTCCTGGCCCTCTCACTTTCAGCAAGCAAGATTGTGTCATCTGCATAGAACAGGTTTCTTATGAGTCTTCTTCCAATTTGATGCCCTATTTTATGTCATAGAATCCAGATTCTCAAATTATTTGCTCAGTTTATAGATTGAAGAAGTATGGAGAAAGGATACAATCCTGACCCACACCTACCCTTATTTTAAACCATTCAATGTTCTCTTGCTCTGTTCACACAATAGCCTCTTGGTCTAGATACAGGTTCTGCATGAGCACAATTTTGTGTTAATCATAATACATTATAATAACACGTTATGATCCACGTGGTCAAATACTTTTGCATAGTCAATAAAACACAAATAGACATTCTTCCGGTAGTCTCTGTCTTCTACCCAGATCGATCTGGCATCAGTTATGATATCACTTGTGCCATAGCCTCTTCTAAACCTTGCTTAAACTTCTAGAAGTTCCCTATCTATGTGCTGACATCCTAGGCATATTTTATGATTTTCAACAATATTTACCTTGCACACGATATCAATAATATTTTTAAATAATTTCCACATTCTCTAGCATTATCTTTATATCATGTTGTTGTTGATGCTGATGTCTACTGTTGAGTAAGAACCAACACATTACTGACCCTTCAGTGGGTTTTCAGAGGCAGTTAATTGCATGGAAGGAGATTGCTCATCTTTCTCCTAAAGAGTAGCTATTGGATTCAAGCCATGTATCTTTGCATTGGCAGAACAATGAATTACTCCTAAGCCATCAGAGATCTATATTATATCATGGTTTAATTTTTAAGGAGTAGAGATTTAATTAATTAATTAATAAGTGATTAATACAACATGCAAGCAAAATATTGCTGAAGATAATTCCAAAATAATTAGAACAGTAGATAGGCAGAGAATTGCCAGAAGTTCAAGCTGGCTGTGGCACTAGATGATTGCTGATGTCAGATGGATCTTGGCTGAAAGCAAAGAACATAAGAAGAATATTTAAAATTAAGAAAAGTTTGTGTCAAGGTGGTATCCTTTCTCCATACATATTTAATCTGTATGCTGGGAAAGTTATTTAAGAAGCTGGACTCTATGAAGAACAATGTGGTGGCAACAGAATTAGATGAAGACTCATCAATAAGCTTCAGTATTCAGATGATAACAACCTTGTTTACTCAAAGTAAGGAGAACTTGAAACACTTGTTAATGAAGATCAAAGACAACAGCTTTCAATATGGATTGCATCTCAACATCAAAAAACCAAAAATCCTCACCACTAGAAAGATAAGCAGAATCATGATAGATGGAGAAAAGATTGAAAGTGTCAATAACTTCATCTTATTTGGATATACAATCAATACAAGTGGAGCCAGGAGTCAGGAGATCAAGAGATATGTTGCACTTGAAAGGTCTGCAAATTTTTGAGGAGCAATTACAATGTTTGAGGACTAAGGTATGCCTGATTCAGGCCATGGTATTTTCAGTCACTTGCATCTGAGAGCTGGACAATGAGTAAGGATGACAGAAGAAGAATGATGACTTTGAACCATGATGTGGGAGAAGAGTACTGAACATCCCCTAGTCTACCAAAAGAACAAAGAGATATATCTTTGAGAAGATGCAGCCAGAATGTTCATTAGAAACAAAGATAATTAAGCTTCAGCTCACATACTTAGCACATGTGACTAAGAGAGGCTATTATGCATAAAGGGACATTATGGTTGGAAAGGTGGAGGGACAACAAAGGGGAGGAAGACCCTCAACCAGGTGGACTCACACAGTGACTGCTGCTATGGGCTCCAATGTTAGAGATTGTGAGCAGACACAGGATAAGACAAGATTCAGATCTATTCACAGAGTCATTAAGAGTTATGCTCAGCTTGATCATATATAAGAACAATATGAAAAAGGAGAGGATGGTTCACAAACAATTGAGAAAATCAGGCAAAAAGCATGGTATCTTGGAGCTGGTTAACTGTATATGGATATAGATATTTCTAAAGTATATCATTTGACTTTTTTACTTATATACACATCTATGAAATAATCACCATAATAAAGAAAATCAACATGCCAAGCATCCCAAAAAGATTCTTTGTAATCTTTCATAATCCCACTTCCCATCTTACGCTATCTTCCCTTAACTGCAGACAACCACTAAATGTATTTTATGTCACTACAGAGTAGTGTTGATGATCTATCATTTTATATAAATGGAACCATATACTATGAGGGGTTTTGGTCTAGTTATCTTAACTCAGTATAATTATTTTGCTATTTATCCATGTTGTTATGTCAATATTTAATTCTATTCTATTCCTTTGTTGTAGTTCAGTCCAACTCATTGCCATCAAGTCAGAACCAACTTATAGCTGACCCGCAAGTGGGTCTCCAAGGCTGTGAATCACAATGAGAGGAGAACGCCCAACTTTCTTTCACACAGCTGCTGGTGAGTTAGAAACACTGAAGAGTTGTGGCCTTTGGATTAGCAGCATAACTCCCTATGGACTATTCCTCTAGAGTTCTCTTGTAGGTATTCTAGGGGTATTCTATCTTCTATTTTTATACCTCTGTGAGTAAAGATGTTGAGAGTATATTTTCAAGTGCTTATTAACTATGTTATGTCTCCCCTTTGGTTAAATGTTTGTTCAGATATTCTGTATTTTTTAATTGAGTTGTTTATTGTTAATGCCTTTTTTGGTATATTCTGGATATAATCCTTTTATCAGATATGTGATTGCAAACATTTTCAGTGGCTCAGCATCTCATTTTCCTAGCTGTATCTTTCAAAGATAAAACATTCTTAATCATGCCCAACTTCAATTTATTGATCCTTCCTTTGGAGTTGTATTTTTAGTGTCATGCTCAAAGAATCTTTGCATAATCCAAGTTGATAAAATATTGTTTTAGGATTTACATCCAGTGAACTAGAATATTTTTACAAAATATTTTACATGCTATGGATTTGCTGATAGATAACAAATCATTGTAGCATCACTAGTCAAAAATACTGCTCTTTTTCAATGATTTGCCTTTTTATCTTGAGGCTGGCATTGGGGTGGGGGTAAGACTGAGAAAAACTGGATGAAATAT
>NW_006400172.1:702543-707941 GCF_000299155.1 Elephantulus edwardii
GGGGGGGGGGAGAAGGACCACAGACTACAATCTAATTGATAAATCTATTAATAAATACTTGGTTGCTATGTATAAAACAGACTGAAATTCATTTACAGTAAAGCATAACTGTGTTCATTTATACATCAGAATATGCTTATTTATTCATTGGGAGGTTTTTTCTTCTCTAGAGTTTAAATGCATTTCGATCCATTCTTCTATTAAATAATTTCTTCATTTTCAGAGACAACTATTAATGAACTCTTGTGAACTCTAATGTATCCTTTAACAAAATGGTCGATTTCTCAGTGCAGCCCTATCTAATCATGCCAAAATGTGCGTCGCACTCACGCTCCTGCGTTCCTGTTAGAAACCATTTCTCCTATGACAATCCCACACAGAATCGCATTTCCACATGCAGAATCATAGTGTGTTCTGTTCTTTTTCTAATCATGCTGTTTGTTAATATAAAAGAGGAGAAAAGGTGACTACCTTAGCCTCACACTGTACAAGGGAAGAAAATAATGAAATTTGAAAAGTACTTATTCATTCACTACAGAAAATGCACTGAAAGATACAATAAGAAAAGTTAAAAGGAAAAAAAGGTCAGTTTCCTTTGAATAATAAATTGAAAAGAGCCAGAAACCCTCGGAAGCTCCAAAACCACATTAAACCTCTAAGTGTTAGTGATGCCAGATGATTAAGCAAAACCATAAATCAACACCACATCATTCCATAGCTAATGTGCCATGTATCATGTACCAGCACATGAAGCAGATCTGCTTTAAGGAATGGGAAGCTTCAGTGAATTCTAAAAAGAATAAAAATCTGAAAGGGTTTGCACAGTGTTCCTGGTGATAAGGGGAGCTTTGATGGCCTACTGAGTAAGGGTAAGGAGTTGTGCTGCAGGTCCAAAGACACATGATTTCAATCCACCAGCTGCTTGGAAGGAGAAAGATGGGAAATCGCCTCTTATGAAATTTATTGTTGTTGTTGTGTATCACAGAGCCAGAATTGACCCATAGCTGACCCTCTGGCTAGTTTTCAGAGTCAATTAATAGTATGGGAGAAGATTGTCCATTCTTTGCCCACAGAACAGCTGTTGGCCTCCAACCTTGTGCCTTTGGGATTGCTGAGTGGCTTCTTGCCACTAGGCCACCAGAGCTCCCTAAAAATCTAAGTAGGCAACTGATCTGGTCATTCTGTTTTCATTAAGTAGAACAGATGTCTGAATATTGTACTCTTTGTTCTCGGGGGCTCATCCCTACTCATGGAGCTTTTGATTTCCTTAAAAGTGGATGCTGACATTTACAGCCCTTTCTAAACTCCAAGCTGTAGCTGCAAACTGAAAGCAATTTGCATCTTTTAAGTGCACACTATAGTTCTCACCACCACGTTAAAGAGATGAACTTTTTTGAAACGTAAGCTCTGTAACTTTTCATTAAAAAGTTGTCTATGAAAAGTAAATCTCTAAAACAGACCAGTATGAGAATAAAAAGTAACATGAATTTTATTTTCATTTAACTACTTTAATATTTATTATTCAGGAATCAAAATTTCATCATGAGTCTATCCCAGCTGAATTTAAAAACCAACTCAGGAACAGGTTTGAGGTCTTGAACACTAAAGAACAAAGACTAGATGAGCTGTGGAAGGATAGCAAGAATATCATCCATAAGAAATGCAAAAGATCATTACAAAGACAGAGGAAGGGAGGGAAAAGACCAAAATTGATGTCAGTAGAGATTCTGAATATTACACTTGCCTAAGCTTCTCTGGAAGAAATTAAGAAATTAAGGAGCTGAATAGACAATTTCATCACATTGAGAAGACAAAGTATAAGTATTAAATGAAATGTGCAAAGAGCTAGAGTCAGAAAATCAAAAGAGCCACATTTGCTCAGAATTTCTTAAGCTAAAAGAACTGAAGAACAAATTCAAGCCACACGTTGCAATACTTATGGATGACATGGATAGGATATCGAATGATTGAGGAAGCATTAAAAGAAGATGAAAGGAGCAGAGTAACTACAAAAAAAGAATTGGCTGACACAGAAGAATTTTTTGTTTGTTTTTTGGGTTTTTTTATTAATTTTAATGAACATTTACAGAGATTTTGGATTTCCATTCATTCATTGTTGCACTTCTCTCCACCCACAAAAAAACATCGTATGATCAAGAGATAATGGTGATAAAGGAGGAAGTGCAGGCTGCTCTGAAGGAATTGGCAAAAAATAAGGCCCCAGGAGTTGATGGTATACCAATTGACATATTTTAACAAACAGATGCTACCCTGGTCATGCTCACCAGGTTGTGCAGAAAAATCTGGAGGACAATTACTTGTCCAACTGACTGGAAGAGATCAATATTTACTCTGTTTCAAAATAAGTGGTGACCGACAGTGTGGAAATTATCAAACAATATATCACTTATATCGCACCCAAGAAAAATCCTGCTCAAGACTATTCAAAAAATGATTGGAATAGTACATAAATATAGAAATATCAGAAATACCAGCAGGGTTTAGAAGACATCATGGCACTAGAGACATTATTGTCAGATAGATCTTGGTAGAAAGCAAAGAATACCAGAGGAATGTCTATCTATGTTTCATTCACTATTAAAAGGCATTTGATTGGCTAACCTTGAGGAGAATGGGAATCCCAGAACATTTGTTTGTGTTCATGCAAAATCTATACTCGGACTAGGAAGTAGTTCTCAAGACAGAGCAAGGAAACACTGTGTGTTGAAAATCAGGAATGGAGTACGCCATGGATGTGTCCAGTCCCTATGCCTTTCAATATATATGCAGAACAGATCATTTGGGAGGCTGGACTTTGTGAGGAGAAATGTGGCATCAGGAATGGAGCAAGACTTATCAACAACCTACATTATGCAGATGACACAACCTTGCTTGCTAAAACTGAGGAGGACCAGAAGTACTTGCTGCAGAATATAGTCTTCAATATGGATTGAAGCTCAACATCAAGAAGACTAAGATTCTCACCACTGGACCAATTGACAGCACCATGATGGATGGAGAAGAGACTGAGATCATTAACAATTTCAGCTTGCTCAGCTCCACAATCAACACTCTTGGTACCAGCAATGAGAAAATCAAAAGATGAATTGCACTGGGAAAAAATCTGCTTTCAGGCACCTCTCCAGAGTACTAAGAAAGAATTAATAATGTCAGTCTAAAGACTCAGGTGCACCTGATCCAGGCTACAGTCTTCACAATTACTTGCTATGCATCAGAGGGCTGGACAATAATGCTATGAATGACAGAAGAATAGATGCCTTTGAATGTGGTGCTGGAGAAAAGTCTTGAACATACCATAGATCAACAAGAAAACAAATAGGTCTGTCTTGGAGAGGATGAAACCAAGTTTCTCCTTGGAGGGTAGATTTTGAAGCTCCATCTCACATACTTTGGGCAAGTTGCCAGGACAGATCAGTCCTTGGAGAAGAACATAAAGCTTGGAAGAGTGGAGAGATAGCACAGGACTGAGAGACCCCAGATCAGATAGATTGATACAGTTAACTGGGGTAATGAGGGTGTAGGAGGGTCTGAGTCAGTAAGACTGGCTCAGGACAGGCCAGGGTTCAGAGATATTGTACACAGGTTCACTATGAATTGCTAGAGACTTGATGGCACATAATAACAACAACATTAAAAATATCAGTGAAGAGAGAGACAAAGGTAGAGAGAATTACAATAGAGGGCAGAGACAAAATTAGAGACCTTTAGCTTTCCAAGGGACAAAATTTGGGAAAATAAATAACTAATGAAAATATAAATTTCTGACTTTGTAATATCAAGAACACATCAACAATAAATTAAGAACCATTGACTTGATGCAGATAGCAGCTAAATATTACTATCAACTAGTTTATCAGTGTCATATGAATACAATACCATGAGTTTCATTTGTAATTGCTTGCAAATGCTATGTCCTTTCCTCTTCCAGGCCTTTGCATATGCAATGCCCACTGGCAGAGTGATTTTTTTCCTTTCTCTCAGCTTAACTCCTCCTCATCCTTTAGGTCTCAATTTAAAAATCATTGTTTTTGTAATTCCTTTGTACATTATTTACTCATTGTCTCTCAGCTTCAAATTCACCATTATAAAGGTGCCTGATGGTACAATGGCTAAGCACTCAGCTAATAAGCGAAAGGTTAACAATTTGAAGCCACCACTCACTGCAAGGAAGAAAAGACCCAGAAAATTGTTCTTGTACAGATGGTTGTCATTAAATGCCATTGAGTCAGCTATGTCTCATAGAGACCTTAAGAACAATAGATCTGAACTCTCTCTGCTATCCTGTGCCATGATCTCTAATATAGTTAAGCCCATTTTTTATACTCACTGTGTCAATTCATTCTGTTGAGGGTCTTCCTCTCTTATACTGACCATCCATCTTTCTCAGCATGCTGCCTTTCTCCAAGAACCAGGTCCTCCCCACAACATCACCAAAGTGTGTGAGAAGAAGCTTCACCATTCCTGCCTCCAAGAAGCATCTTATTTGTTTCCTTTTCCCCAATTATTTTCTCCAACATATTAGTTTGTTATATTGGCAGTCCATAGTATATTCAGTGCTCTTCTCCAACACCACATCTCAAAAGCATCAAGTCTCCTCTGTCATTCGTAGTCATTGTCCTTAATCATGAAACTTTCACATGCACAGCAACAGATTTACAGTCTAGAAAGTCCTATTGGGCAATTTGACGCTGTCCGAAGTGTCACTTGGAGTCAAATTGACTTAAGGACAACATATTCATTTCTGTACTGCCTGGCCAGGACTCTGCATGTTGCATCTTCCAGCTGGTTTCATTTAAGTTGTCAGTAGTAGTGCTAGAGGGAGTTGAGGAGGCAGAAGTGGAGACTTTCTTCTGGTTTTGCTGTTCCTGTCTGTTTTGCCTCAGCAACTGCACTTCCTTTCAGCAGTAAGAGGTGGCTCTAGCCTCCAATACCTTTCAAAACTCACAGAACCAACTCCATTCCACCAATTCAGAAGCACTGTCCTCAGCCAGATGTGTCTGTGGTCTCTGGAGAACTGCTCATGCAAAATCCTAGGTTAGGATAACTTTTAAATCCTTCCAGCTAATTCTGGCACTTATTTCATCTGGATGAACTTCATGTAAAATTTTGATTTGTCATCCTTCAACTACCTGTCAATTCAAATCTCATTTTTAAGTTGATGGTGTAGAAATGTCTAGAATGACTACTTTTTCCTACTAGGCCAAACAGATATGATAATTCTCACTCTGAGTGATATCAAGACACAGATCTTCAAACATGGACTCCTTAGATTAACTTGGCTATAATGAGTGAAGACCAGATGAGTTGTGGGAGGATGTCAAAGATATCATTCAGGAAGAGTGTAAACGGTCATTACAAAGACAGAAGAGGAAGAAAA
>NW_006400172.1:708041-709882 GCF_000299155.1 Elephantulus edwardii
TGTGCGGGGATAAGGGTGCAACAATGAATGAATGGAATCCCAAAATCTCTGTAGATGTTCATTGAAATGAAAAATAAACAAACTAAACTAATAAAAAAAAATTTAAAAATGCTATGTAATTATAGTAAATACATGTTTCTTTCTAAATTGTTCTGCGTTCTGCTTAATGCTAATAATGTGTTATCTACTTTACTATAGTTTTATAATAACTTTTTAAAAATTTTTTGAATGGGAATCCCAGAACACTTGATCATTCTAATGCAAAATCTATACTTGGACCAAGAGGCAGTCATCAGAACAGAGAAGTGAAACACTGCATGGTTCAAAATTGGGAAAGATGTATGCCAGGGATGTGTCCAATCTTCATACCTTTTCAACGTATATGCAGAACAGATTATCTGAGAGGCTGGGCTCTATGAGGAGAAGTGTGGGGTCAGGATTGGTGGAAGATCTATTAACAATCTGCATTATGCAGATGAAACAACCCTGCTTGCTGAAACTGAGGAGGACCTGAAATGCTTGCTGCAGAGAGTCAAGGATTGCAGCCTTCAGTATGGGTTGAAGCTCAATGTCAAGAAGACAAAGATTCACACTATTGGACCAATTGGCAGCATCAGGATGGATGGTGGAGAGATTGAGATTGTTCACAACTTTAGTCTGCTTGGCTCCACAGTTGGCACCAGTAGCCAGGAAATTAAAAAAAAAAGTATTGCGATGGGAAAGTCTGCTGCTAGGGACCTCTCCAGAGTAGTGAAGAGCAATGGTGTCACTCTGGAGACTGAGGCGTGTCTAATACAGGCTATGGTCTTTGCAATCACTTGTTATGCATCAGAGAGTTGGATAATGACTAGGGAGGATAGAAGGAGAATTAATGCCTTTGAGCTATGGTGCTGGAGAAGAGTACTAAATGTGCCATGGACTGCCAAGAAAACAAACAGATTCATCCTGGAGAGGATTAAACCAGGCTGCTTCTTGGAGGCAAGGATTCTGGAGCTTTGTCTGACATATTTTGGACATGTTATAAGGAGGGACAAATCCTTGGAGAGGGACATCCTGCTTGGGAGGGTGGAGGGACGGCACAAGAGGAGAAGACCCTCTATGAGGTGGATTGATTCAGTGACTGGGGTAATCGGGATGGGTGTGTCAGAGGCAGTGCAATTGGCACAGGATAGATCAGGGTTTAGGGCTATCGTACATAGGGTTGCTATGAGTCGCAAATGACTTGACGGCACATAACAACAACAGCAATGAAAATTTAGAGATTTTGGACTCCCATTCATTCATTGTTACACTTTTCTCCCTGCCCACCCCTCCCTCCAATTTATTCTCCTCTTTGAAAAGTAAAATAAAAATTCTTTCATTGTTATACAATCCCTTCCCCCAAGTCCAATCCACTGTGCAGCCTTCGTTCTGGAGTCACATCACAACTATAATACCTAATCACATATCCCTTTTAAACAGTTCTCTCACTCATCTGTTTCAATGCAATATGCATAATATATCCCATATTTCTCAGTCTTCCCCCCAAACCCTATGTCAGTCCCATTTTACAACAGTGGCACTATGCAGTATTTATCCTTTTGTGACTGAGCTATTTCACTCAGCATAATGTCCTCCAGTGTCATCCATTTTGAATAATATTTCATGAATTTTTCCATGCAGCATAGAATTCCATTGTGTGAATATACCACAACTTTTTTTTTTTATGGATTGAAAATAAAGTTTTGTTTTATTGTGGGTTTGTTTGGGTTTTTTTAATTGGGAAAAACATATTGGGGGTACAAGGAGGTGAGGGTTGGGGGCAGAAGGGTGAGGATGGGCCAGGATGCAGTTGCAGAGCT
>NW_006400172.1:711716-712760 GCF_000299155.1 Elephantulus edwardii
GGTGTGTCAGAGGCAGTGCGGTTGGCGCAGGATAGAGCAGGGTTTAGAGCTGTTGTGCATAGGGTCGCTATGAGTCGGAAACGACTCGACAGCACATAACAACAACAACATATACTTAATTTAAAAGGGGCAGTGATTATTTTTGGCATCCAGTAGTATCCTATTGGATATATCCTACTGGGTATATCCTAGGGAGCTCTGATGACCTAGTGGCAAGAAGGCTGTGCTGCAATCCCTAAGGCCACCGGTTGCTCAGCAGGTGAAGGATGGGCAATTTCCTCCCATGTGATTAACTGCCTCTGAAAACCTGCCAGAGGGTCAGCTATGGGTTGGTTCTGATTCTACAGTACATACCAACAAAAATAGCATCCTAGTTTACTAAATTAGCATGTGTACTAGACTGAAATGAAGTGTCTATTAAAACAAGTAAAGAAGAGAACCAGAAGTCTCCTGCACTTACCCTTTATGTCACTGACAATGACCACAATGCTGTGGGTGAGATGATTGTTTGCATCTGCTGGACATCTTACCAAAAAAGTAAAGAAGCTCATACATTTCCATTTCTTAGCTCAAGAACAAGAGATCTTCTTTGATTCCTCTTCTTTTTAAATAAATTTTTATTTTATACTAGTTTGCTTACAAAGTTCCTATATATTATATATTCACACCAGATCGTTCCTATTTCATTTCCCCACCCCTCCTTCTCTCTACCTATCAAATTGTGTGACCCTGTGATTTACTCCCTTTCCCATCATCATCCCTTTGCTCCTACCCTCCTCCCGACTTGAATCCTCATACACATTTTACTAATTCTGTTTCTACTTTAATGGTCTTATTCAGTATTCGTCCTTATGGGACTGAGTAAATTCACTTAGCATAACGCACTTCAGTCTCTCCCAAGTTGTTGTTGTTGTTGTTGTTGTTATGTGCCATCGAGTCGCCTGCGACTCACAGCGACCCTATGTACAACAGCCCTAAACTCCGCTCTGTCCTGTGCCAATCGCACTGTCTCTGACACTCCCATCTCAATTATCCCAGTCACTG